>NW_007778668.1:0-3252 GCF_000696425.1 Galeopterus variegatus
CACAGGCAGTGGCTGGAGATGCACAGATCTGCAAAGAACACAAACCAGGGTGGAAAGCTCTTGCTGCGCTTTGGGGCTAATGAAGTATTTGAGAGGCTGAATCCAGTGAGAGCTGTTTGCACTTGGGGGGCACCTCACCCAGCCTGGCGGGGTAAGAAAGGGCTGCTCAGGACTGCGGACACCCCCAGAGGGCAGCACATTTGTTTGGCTGTGTCCCGCTGCGCTTTGGGGCTAATGAAGTATTTGAGAGGCTGAATCCAGTGAGAGCTGTTTGCACTTGGGGGGCACCTCACCCAGCCTGACAGGGTCAGAAAGGGCTGCTCAGGACTGCGGACACCCCCAGAGGGCAGCACATTTGTTTGGCTGTGTCCCGTGGCCAGGTGCCTCGGAGATGCCCAGAGTGTTTGTTGAATGAATCAGTGAGGGAGCACTTGGGCCACTGAGAAGGTGATGACACCCACTTAGAGACGAAGGGAGGGGAGGAGCAGCTGTCTGTTGGTTTTCTAAGTCACTGCTGTCCCACAGCATCCGACAGGCGCCGTCCACTACAGCCCTCTGCCCTCTGAGCCCCGTCCAGTGTGCAACGTGTGCACTGAGAGGGAAGAGAGATGCCCGACTCCAGGACAGCCCGGCCCCCGCACCCTCAGGCAGATTCTCATCCTCCTGTGAGACATTGCCAGGTCCTCCTGTGAGTTTCTTCTCTGTATTTCAATCTTCTAGACAGGCCAGCTTGTCACGGACCAGGTAGGGTGTGTATCCCCAGGCAGCGTGTAAATCACTTTACCCGCTCTGTTCTCGCACACTTCATATCTGTTTCTATTGTAGCAGAAAACACACACCCACACACCCCTCCCTAACACAGACACACACACCTCTCCCTACCTTGATTTTTTGGGAAAAAAATTGCCTGAGAAGTACACAGCACTTTGCAGCACTGTGGTTAACCCAGTACTTGCAGGGAGACCTTTGGAACGTGTCACATGTTGCCAGAATTCACAGGCACTGGAAACACTGGGGGTCCCTTGAATGTTAACACAAGGTGCGGGTGTCTGACACACACATGCACACACATGCACATGGGCACACACTCACTCATGGGCAGCAAGAGTCTCCTGCCCGCCAGTGACAAGCATGAGTGGCAGCAGTATCAGGAGGCATGCTGCTCTCTTGACAGCCTGGCCAAGGGCTCCAGCAGCTGGACGAGGAAGGATGGCAAGAGAAAAGAATTTGTACGGAGACCATGAGAGGGAAGCCCATGTCGCCAACTAGCCCTTTCAAGAAAGAGGAGGATGGGACGGAGTGGGGGACATCACACCAGGCAGATGACCTAATGCAGATGATGCGCAGCCTGGGTGTGGGAAGTCTGCAGGGCAGTTGTGTCCCTCCGTCGCAACTGATAGCCGCCACCCTACGGGAAAAGCCTGCTTACCTCTGACAGGCTGTCAGCGGTGTTGGCACATGGCCAGCAGCAGCATTTTGACACGTTAACTGGCCTTCCACGGAATACACTCCACTTGCCACATGCACACTAGCTAGACATGGCCACACTTTAGCGTTTTAAAGGTAATTTTTAACATGGCAAACTACTTGGTCTTTTAAAAAAGCTGCGGTTGTTCCATGTGTGAGTGATAAACAGTCACATTGTCCCTGATGTCACCTGGCACAGCCGGCCCTCACGAAATCCATGGTGCTGTCAGGGTGTGGGGCACTTTTGTCCGCCTGGAGCCCCAGTAGGTCCTGCTCAAGAATCTTTCTAATGGACCCTCCTTATTTATCTGCATGTTTAGTTTCTTATCACATGAACTGGAGTTTACCCAGCCTGTGTATTTGCCAAGTTCCAAGACCTAAGTCGTATGCCCCTTCCCTAGATTAAAAATTCTAGTTTTGTAACTTACGAACCCCTCTTCTTCTGCAGGAGCAGAGAGGCTAAGCAGTTTTCAGGAGCGAGTGGCGGGCAAGGCTTCCAGTCCACGCCTAACTTGTCCAGGTCATTCTCCAACTTTCTCCTCCAGAATGGTCTCTACCTTGGCACCCTGGCCCTCATAGTCAAGTGCCAGTGGCAGGGGCTGGGGTGGAGCAGAGCAGCGTGGGGTCAGGTGTTTGTCCCTGTGAACACAGAGAGATGTGCCAAAGGTCGTTGCTCTGTGGCTGCTGCCACACACACCGTTCTAATTCCTGGACACACGTCCCACAAGCTTCCTTCAAAGACTCCAGATGCCCCTGGCTCCCACTGGGCTCCCGTGACAGAATATTCACGGAACTGACACCAGAAGTCCCATTCCCACTTTTCTGGGCAAGCTACACGTCTAAGCAGGGTTCCTCGACCTCGGCACCCGTGGTGTCTGGAGTTGAACAGTTCTCTGCTGCAGGGCTGTCTTGTGTGCTGTGGGATGTTTAGCAGCATCCCTGGCCTCTGCCCACTAAACGCCACTAGCACCCCCCACCCCACAGTTGTCACAACCAAACATGCCTCCAGGCATTGCTGATGTCCCCTGGGGGGAGGCGGCAGAATTGTCCCTGGGTGAGAGCCACTGATCTAAAGAGAGCCATGTAGCCCAGGGGGACCAAGCATTGCCAAGGGACAGCTGTGGGGCCTTGGGGGTGTGAAGCAGCCCTCCTGAGGTCCTCAACTATGACCGAGAGGCAATCATGCTGCCATACTCATTTTAGCTTGGTGGAAAGTGCATCCTCGCTGATGGCAGAAATAACCCAGGTCAGAATCTGAGCTGCTTCCAGAATCCCTGAGAGATGTGAAGGTTACTGGCAAGTGGTCACTGTGAGCAGCTCCAGCAGGGCCAGGAGCTCTCTGTTCCCTTCCCCTGAACATCCACAGGGCGAGGAAGGCACTGTTCCAGTACAAACCTCACCGAAGGCCCATCTGCACTTGCGAGATCACTTGTAATCACACGCGGTTCGCGAGTCTGCGCAGCAGCCTCCTTGTTCACGGAGACGTGGCTGCACCACCCCCTTGAATCTCTTGGCTTTCGTCTTGGAACCACAGATCACAGAGGAGTTGTGTTTTGTTTTTGTTTTAAAATTTATAACTGACGTTAGAAAGAAGGCCTGGCTTGGCAATGTTGCAAGTGACAAATGAATCCTATTAAGGTTGTGAAATTAGCAAAGCTAAGCGACATCAGCAAATGCAGCAACATTTTTATCACTTGAGTGAACACTGCCATCCAAACTTTTAGTGACAAAAGAAACTGCCGCTTTTCTGAGTCACAGGAACTTCAGACATCGTTTACAGAGTCA
>NW_007778669.1:0-408 GCF_000696425.1 Galeopterus variegatus
CACAGCAAAGGAAACAATCAACAGAGTGAAATGACAACCTGCTGAGTGGGAGAAAAATTTTTCTAACTATGCATCTGACAAGGGATTAATATCCATAATGTACAAGGAACTCAAACAATTATATAGTAAAAAAAATCAAATAACCCAATTAAAAAATGGGCAAAGAAACTGAATAGACATTTTTCAAAGGAAGACATACAAATGGCCAAAAGGTACATGAAAAACTGCTCACCATCACTAGTCATCAGGAAAATGCAAATTAAAACTACTTGAGATACCGCCTCACCCCAGTTAGACTGGCTATAATCCAAAAGACAGTAAATAACAAATGCTGGCGAGAGTGTGGGGAGAAGGAAACACTCCTACACTGTTGGTGGGACTGTAAATTAGTACAACCACTATGGAAAA
>NW_007778669.1:1361-3252 GCF_000696425.1 Galeopterus variegatus
GGGAAAGAAAGACTACAGTACTGCGTTGGACTTGCAGAGGGAGTTGCAGGGAAGGGGGAAGGGAGGGAGGTTGGTAATAATTGAGTAGGGGACACGGGGTAAAAATGCAATTTGTGGTAATGGGTATATAACCAGTATGAATCTGGCCCCCACATCATGGGTACAAGGGGTGATAATCAGCTTTATAAGTCATGAATATTCATAACCAATACAAATAAAATAAAATAAAATCATAAAAAAAAACCAGCCATGGGGATGGATTTGGCCCATGGGCCATGGTCTGTGGACCCTGGTAGAATGACTGTAGACATTGTGGTGTAGTCACACAATGGAATACTATTCAGCAATGAAAATGTTGCACAACAAGATGAACGAATCTTAAAAATATATTTTTGCACTAAAGAAATCAGATATAAGGATACATACTGCGGGGCCGGCCCGTGGCTCACTCAGGAGAGTGCGGTGCTGATAACACCAAAGCCATGGGTTCGGATTCCATATAGGGATGGCCGGTTTGCTCACCGGCTGAGAGTGGTGCTGACAACACCAAGCCAAGGGTTGAAAACCCCTTACCAGTCATCTTTTTATTTAAAATTTAAAAAGGATTCAATTTATAGAAAACTCAAAAGCAGGCAAAACTAAATATAGTGTTTAAGGTTACATATCTAGGTAACAGAACTCTAAAGAAAATTAATGAAGTGATGACCATAAAAGTCAGAACCATGGTTGTCTTGAGCAGGATGCAGAGAGTTACAATTAAAAGGCGAATATAGAAGGCATCTGGAGCACTGACCATTTTTCATTTCTTGACCTGGGTGGTGGTTCCATGGATGTTCATTTTAGAATAATTCCTAAAGCTGTAATTTATATTGTATGTACTTTTCTGGACATGTACTATTTTTCACGAAAAAAATTTTTGATAAACATGAGAACCGCAAATGTTTATTCTCACATCCCAATGTATTTTTGTGCATCCTGTGAGAGGCATTTCAGGAGCAAATTGCCCTGCGGAGGGTACTGCTGAAGTCTTGGCGGAGACCCACTGGCTAGACATGAAGGTGTAAGAAAGAAATTGCCCAGGGGGGGTTGCACCGTGCAGAGAGGGAGAACAGAAGGCTTTCAGCAAAGGAACAATATCTTACTTAAGAGGGAAGCTCAGGGTTAAAGCTGAAATGTAGTGTCTGAGACAGAATTTGAAGGATAAAAGGCTCCTCCCCTGCCAATCTGCTTCTATTTAAGCCTTCTTAGATTCTTGGAACACTGAAGCTGGGGGTTTTTGAAGGGTAGTTTCCCTAGTTACAAAGACCCACTCTTCCTGGTCCTAGGAGTGACTCACGGCAAATGCTAAACATGTGTGTACATGTATGTTTATGCAAGTCTGTTTGTGTACGTGCTAAGCATTTGAAGCAAGCCTTACAGATATCTACTAATTCAGGCCCTACCTGGGTTCTTTCCTTCTGGAATCCCAGCCAAGAGTCCTGCTCAGGGTTTATGAGCTGCTCAGCAGCCGGAGTTGCTCATAATCCACCTTTCCCTTCATTCCCCCTTGAAGAAGAATCAATCCTTCCTCCCTGGCAAGACCGCAACCCCACAGCCAAACCCTTTGTCAGGCTGTGTGCCCATGACTCCCATATTATACCTCCATCCCTGAACTCTTCACTGAGCTCTGAACATGTACATACACAATGTTAGTATGGTCTCTAAGATCACAAGTGTTAAAAGTTATTTTGAAAAACTCATTGGTCATCAAGAACCTAAAATATGTCCTAACCCTTGTCCCAATTCTATGTCCAAGGTTGTTTTCCCACGATGTTATCAGGAATAGGAAGTCAGTTCCCACAGAAAATTGTTCATTGTTATGTTACAAATTTCCAGTGAAAATTTGGAAACT
>NW_007778670.1:0-1227 GCF_000696425.1 Galeopterus variegatus
AGTCACAGTAATGGTAAAAATGTAATCTAGGGCATCTAGATATGTCTGAGAAACTTTTCTTCCATTGATCTTTAAAATATGGCTTTCTCTTCCCTGAACTGCATCCATGGGGCCACACCAACCTCCAAATCAACAATAACTCCATTTGGTCTGAGGCTTCAAAAATTCCAAGTTTCCCGATGAACACTCACAAAAAGCCCACAGATAAGAAATAAAAGCATACATAAGTTTGGTATAATGTCCATCCAAATTATATTGCTGACTTGAACCTGAATTCTGACGATGCTCCCTATATCATTAACAATAAAACCAGGTGTAGGTTGAAACCCAAAGAGATTATTTTCCACCTGTTTCACTTGAACCAAATGCTGGCGAGGGTGTGGAGAGAAGGGAACGCTCCTGCGCTGTTTGTGGGACTGTAATTAGTAGAACCACTATGGAAAATTGTATGGAGGTTTCTCAAACAACTACAGATCAATCTTCCATACAATCCAGCAATCCCACTTCTGGGTATATTCCCAGAGGAATGGAAATCATCATGTTGAAGGGATACCTGCACTCCCATGTTCATGGCAGCACTGTTTACGATAGCCAAGACATGGAACCAACTGAAATGTCCGTCGATGGATGACTGGATAAAGAAACTTTGGTATATATACACCATGGAATACTACTCTTCCATAAAAATGAATGAAATTCTCCCATTTGTAACAACTTGGATGAGCTCGAAGAAACTTATGTTGAGTGAAATAAGTAAAGCACAGAGGGATAAATACTGCATGTGCTCACTCTTAAGTGGGAGGTAAGAGAGAAAGAAGGAAGGAAAGAAAGACCACAGTGTTATGTTGGGCTTGCAGAGGGAGAGAACATACCTAGGGATACAAAGGGGAGTGGGGAAAAGGGTGCAGGGTTGGGAGGGTGGGTATAATTGGGTGGGGGACATGGGGTACAAATGCAATTCATGGTAATGGGCATGCTGCCAGTATGGATCTGGCGTTCACATCTTGGGCTAGAGGGATGATAATCAGCTCTTTATCTCTTGAATATTCATAACCAATAAAAATAGAAGGTTGTCAGTAAGTTGACACTCTGCCTCCTTCTTCCCCATACTGACACATGTCATTGTTTCGCTGCCCTGTCCACACCTGCCCCCAGGATAAGAATGTATCAGAGCTTCTCTCTCACTTATTCATCTTGAGTGGTGGTTCTCTAGGCCTGGTCTATTCT
>NW_007778670.1:2858-3251 GCF_000696425.1 Galeopterus variegatus
CATTTATAGATTAATCTTTAAAAAATTAAACAATGCTGCTGTAGGAGACTGCATTACTGAAGCCCAGAGAGACAACATGTTACAGCAGTGCTTTACCACCTCCTGTGACTCAGAGGGTCAGGCCACACCCTTTACCTGGATCACCAGGCCCTCCAGGACAGCCTCTCTAGACCCCGGTCTCCTCCCCTCCTTTCCAGGGTCCTCAGCTATTCTGTTCCTTTTTTCTCACCTGAACACTTGCTTGTGTTGATCCTGCTGCTTAGAGTAAGTTGCCTCTCTGACCCTACCCAGCCCCACTCCCCCAGCCTACTGAATTCCTCCTCATACTTCATATCAAAGTGAAAACACACTCTCCTCCTCAAGGAAATCTAACTTAACCACTGCCCACCCGAG
>NW_007778671.1:0-490 GCF_000696425.1 Galeopterus variegatus
AGAGAGAGAGAGAGAAGGTGCCAGGGTCTTTTAAAGCAACAAGCTCTTGCAGGAACTAATCGAGTAGGAACTCACTCATTAATCCCCCTTCCCCCAGGGAGAGCATTAATCCATTCATGAGGGATCCACCCCCATGATTCAATAGTTTCCAACACTGCCACATTGGAGATCAAATTGGCACATGAGTTTTGGAGGGGACAACACATCCAAACTCCATCAATCTGTATGTTTAAATTTTTATGTTTGGGTAATTTTATTTAGAACATTGATATCCATTATCACTTTTACTGAATTCTGGTTAAAAAAAATGTAGTCTGTAGAATTATTCTTGAGACTTAACAATATTTCCTTTGTTGCCTAATATATAATGAATAGTCTCATGAGTATATTAACGTAATAATGCAAAAAGTTCAATGCTTTTTAAAGCAATCTAATTATTTAAATCTAATTTTTTATAATCCTATTGATTGATCTTTCAAAGATCAATGTT
>NW_007778671.1:1788-3251 GCF_000696425.1 Galeopterus variegatus
TATCTAAAATAACTTCTAACTTGATATATCAAAATAAGTGTGACATGCACTTTGAAGCTCTTTGATACCTCAGTAGCACACTTAAATACATCTCAATGATATTATAGTTCTGCATAGAAAATATGCTTATTGTGTATATGTTGAATAAACAAATGGAGAATAATAAATGAGGGAATGCATGCAAATATAATCTTTCAGATTTAAGATGTTAAAATACAGTTTTTCAATCATCAAAACAATGCTTTCATTCTTAAACCTTCCCTCTTCATCTTGAAGTATATTCAAATTATTAGTATTTATATAAATCTTGTTGTAAATGAACCATATTTTTAGCATATGTAACTATTTATTAGGTATAATTAACAGCTATACTTTATTTCAATTAAGTGTACATAAGAAAGGACTGAGTACTACAGATCTGAAGTCCACTAGATATTGTTAAATGTTCAAAAATCACTAAGTATACATATTTAGATGCATTACTTAGCACATAGATACTGATTTATCAAAATACTGCTAATTTGAGGTTTTATTTTTCAAGGAAAATAATAACTTGAGAATGATATGGTATGAGTTAGTAGTAAGAGGCAGTGATTGATTGAGCTGGTTAAGCACAAAATGTTGTGAAGCTAAAAATACATATCATCTTATCTGTAGAAAGCTATCATATATAAGAGACATCTTTTAAAAATGGGAAAGGAAGAAAAGAAAAAGAGCACACGAAAATTATACCACAGTTCCCCCGACATATGCATCAAATGATCTTTTGTATGGCAAATAAATCAAATGAGATTGATATAGGAGGTGCTCAGTCTCCCTGGATTCAGGTTTCAGAACATGCCTTTCGGTTTCCAGCCACTTCCTGAGATCTGAGGTCCCATCCTCTGAGCTCTCTCCTAGAGGAAAGTTACTGTTGCCATAGACCTACTTTTAGCACCAATATGCAGAAAATGAGACCACAGGGGGCTAGCTTATGCAAATCCAGTGGGTGGGCATGCTAAATAGAGAGCACAGAACATTCTTGAATATGCCTGGTGCATGTGATAGAGTCTGATCAATGAACATGCTGAGCCAACTAAGCATGTGTGGGAGCCACCCCCTTAATTGAATATTCATTAGATAGAGAAACTATACAAGCTGAATCCCAGCAGAAGGCAGGGTTGTTGCTCTCTTTCCTGGAGGCAATCCACACTTCCCTGGCGGAGGTGTGTATACTTTACTTTGAGTCAAACTTACTTCCAGCAAGCAGCTGCTCATTCTGTTGAGCCAGTCTGCACTTTGTACTGAACTTTAAGTATGTTTTTCTTGCTTTTGTGTTAGACTAGATATCTGTACTGAGCTTGCTTTTGTGTTAGACTTGGTGTGGGCCTTGCTCATTTCTGGAGCTGTGCTACACTTTCTGTGTGGAACCTGTATTTCTTATCTGTTACATTAAACTTGTTCTCACTTTCTACTGTGACTCT
>NW_007778672.1:0-294 GCF_000696425.1 Galeopterus variegatus
CTGTTTGAATTTTTGCTCTATTTTCTGGGAGATATCCTCAGCATTTTCTTCTAACTCTTCTTTTAAGTATTTTCACTTTTGCCTTCATGTTTTTGATTTCCAAGAGCTCTTTTTGTTATCTGGATGCTCCTTTTTTCTTAGTAGCCTCTTCTCATATTTTCTCTTATTTTGAAAACACTAGTGACAGTTCCTTTAAGTTCTCTTCTCTTTGCATACTGTTTCCTCTAAGTTGCTTTTTTTTTGACATGTTCATTTTGCTTTCTTTTATGTTAAAGGATTTCCTAAAATTCTTGG
>NW_007778672.1:2543-3251 GCF_000696425.1 Galeopterus variegatus
TTTTTTTTTTTTTATTAAACACACACACAAACATTTTTTAGAAAAAATAAAGATGATTAGAAATGAGAAGAACTTGGGCCGGCCCGTGGCTCACTCGGGAGAGTGCGGTGCTGATAACACCAAGGCCCCGGGTTCGGATCCCACATAGGGATGGCCGGTTCGCTCACTGGCTGAGTGTGGTGTTGACAACACCAAGTCAAGGGTTAGGATCCCCTTACCGGTCATCTTTTAAAAAATAAATAAATAAATAAATAAATAAAAATAAAAATCAATGCTTATTGAATAAATGAAACATCTGACCAAAACAAATAAGTAAAATGACCATCCATAATAGCTCATAAATTTCCACTTAAAAAAAGAAAATTTACAATACAGCTTATTTAGAATGGGAATGTGTTAAAGAAGAAAAAATAGGAAGCTTCATGACAAGAGAACCAAGTGTCCCCAGAGACATAAGCAGAAAAGAGATTCAGCCGGCCCCGTGGCTCACTTGGGAGAGTGCGGTGCTGGTAGCGCTGAGGCCGTGGGTTCAGATCCTATATAGGGATGGCCGGTGCGCTCACTGGCTGAGCGTGGTATGGACTACCCTGTGCTGAGGGTTGTGATCCCCTTACTGGTCAAAAAGAAAAAAAAAAAAAAGGAGCTTTTAATGGGCCGGCCTGTGGCTCACTCGGGAGAGTGCGGTGCTGATAACACCAAGGCCACGGG
>NW_007778673.1:0-622 GCF_000696425.1 Galeopterus variegatus
TTTTATATGAATAGAATCATACATGTGGCCCTTTGTATCACTGAGTATAATGACAAGTGTGGCATTTAGTATAATGTTTTCAAGGTTCGTATCACCACTTCATTCATTTGTACGTCTGAATAACACTCCACTGTGTGGGTTATTGTTTTTCTGTTTGTTTATCCATATAGTCGTTTTACGATGTCACAGTTTACAGGTGTGATTATGTAAGAAAAAACTACGGTGTGGGAAGAAAACAGGGCTTCCTGCCATGCTTTAAGAGTTTCTTACTTTCAATGGCCAGAGAGCAGAGAATAGGTTTGCAAAGGAGATGGAAAAGGAACAGCCAGAGTAAGGGTAGAATAAACCACGGGGTTTTTGTGTCTGGAAACTAAAGAGCAAGAATGTTTCCAAAAGGAGGAAGTAGTCAACAGTGTCAAGCACAATGGGAAGTTGGGTAACATGGAGAATACAAAGTATCTTTTAAATTCCAGGGCATAAGTCCATTGATCCCCTTAGCAAGTGATGTTTTGGGGGAGTGATAGGGGTGCAAACCATATGGGAGTGGACGGAGGAGCAGGAGATCAGGAAATGGGGGTAGAATATATATATATATATATATATATATATATATATATAACAG
>NW_007778673.1:2671-3251 GCF_000696425.1 Galeopterus variegatus
GAAAATAAATAATCTTCATGAAGTCTGTGCCCAGACCTAATTCCTGAAGTGTTTTGCCTATGTTTTCCCTTAGAAATTTAGTTTTAGTTTCAAGTCTTATATCTTTAATCCATTTTGAGTTGATTTTAGTATATGGTGAGAGGTGCATGTCTAGTTTCCTTCTTCTGCATACGGATGTCCGATTTTCCCAGCACCACTTATTGAAGAGGCAGTCTTTTCCCCAATGTAGGTTTTTGTTGCCTTTATCAGACATCACATGGCTGTAAGGGGAGCTCAGAATCCAGTACGGTAGATATGTAGGTGAACAATGAATTGCAAAACTGTTAAAATAAAAAAAAAATTATACAGACAAATCTCTAAGAAAGAGTTTTATATGGAAATAAGGCATCACAATGGGAATATGTGTGACTTTAAACTATGTGTGTATTCAGGGAGGTAAAGACAGACAAAGGTTTTTAAAGGCAAAAGAGAGAAGCACACATAATTTGTTTTGAAACAGAGAACACTGATTACAGGGGCTTATTAAAGAAGTTGATGCCAGTTCATTAGTGGAGACAGTTCGGGTAAATGTTCTTACACA
>NW_007778674.1:0-1059 GCF_000696425.1 Galeopterus variegatus
GGGCTGCCGGGGCCCTGCGGGATGTGGCTGCAGGAGGAGGCCCCTCCTCTGTCTCAGCCCCTGGACCCCTCCCATAGAAGATTCCGGGGAAGGGGATGGGGAGGACAGTCAGGGAGAACATTGTCGTCTTCGAGCGAGCCGGCATTCCCGTGGCCTGTTTCAGGAAAGGATTGCCAACTCTAATCAGCCTTGAAAAGTGGGGATTTCCTTTTCAATTTCAGTTTGACTTCAAAGCTGTGTTCTGGTTATACTTGCGGTGTCCTAAGCCTCTCATATGGAAGGACTTAGTGAGCTAGGCCTTTCTGTCAATGTGTCTGTTGTTTCTGGGTTGAGACGTGCAGACCTACACGAGGAAGACAGCCAGGTCCACCTGCCAGGTAAGGACAAGTACAGGCGGTGATTTGGGCTTTGCGTGCACAATTCTGGGTTCCTGGGTGCTAATATGTTCTCATCAATGCTTCACTCATTATCAGAATATGACGATAATATTCATGCTTCTGATATACTTCTACTTCTCCTGCCTGTGAGAGCAGGTCCCAAGCATGCCAGGGCCTGAAACACAGCCTGGACCCACGGGCAGAGGCAGCTCCACGGTACCCAAAGTCTCAGTGATCCAACAGTGGAAACGGTGGTGGCCTGGATTTACATGTGGGCATCAACAGCCAAATTGTACCCTCGACTTGTATTGCTCTTTGACCTTACAGTAGCATGCGTATGTGTATACACATGTAAAAATGCATGATCAGTGTGCAAATATGTGCTTATCTGTGCAGGAGCAGACTGAGGGACCTACAGGCACTAGAGTGTATGATTAATAAGACATTTCAAATCAAGGGGTGGAATGGGTCATTCAGGTAGTGGTGTTGAGAAAATAGGGTGGCTACCTGGTGAATTATAAAGGTGTATCCACACTTCACACCTGCACCTGGGTAAAGTCCATACAGTGTCAAGAGTGACATGCAAGAAATGAAACCATGAAACTTCTGGAGGAAATCACGAGAGCATGATCCCACAATTTTGCAGTAAGGAAGTTCTTTCTCAATACCACTGCGAGCTCAG
>NW_007778674.1:2827-3251 GCF_000696425.1 Galeopterus variegatus
TTTCGGGAGCTCGTTTCTCTCAGGCTGTGGTCTATATATTTCCAAGATAGATTAAGTAATTGTGTGAGCAAGAGGGATCTTTTATCTCCCTGTAAAAGCCCATTCTCTAGGTGTTCTGCCTGGAAACCAGCACTGCGTACTTATTTTCATTGCGTTCTACTGTATTAGGCGGGACTTTAATTCCCTTTATTTCAACTCATAAACCTTGCCATCGATGAGACTAATTGCATCAGAAACAGCCGGGGAACTTCACAAGCATTCAAAACACATAAATAACACTGCCGATTAACCGCACGACGGCGAGGCTCTCCATCTCCTTGTCAAAGCCTGGCGCGAGTCGCTCTAATTGCGCTTGTGGCAGGAGTGGCCGCGTCCCTGCGGGGCTCTCACTTGGAAAGTGTGCTGGGGACACAGCAAAGGAGAT
>NW_007778675.1:0-3251 GCF_000696425.1 Galeopterus variegatus
TCCCTTCCTCCATGTGAGGACACCATGTTTGTCCCCACTGGAGGATGAAGCAACAAGGTGCCTTTCTGGAAGCAGAGAGCAACCCTCCCCAGACGCCGAACCTGCTGGTGCCTTGATCGTGGACTTCCAGCCTCCAGAACTGTGGGGAATAAATTTCTGTTCTTTATGAATTACCTGGTCTCAGCTATTTTGTTATAGCAGCAGAAACAGACTGAGATACCCATTTATTTATTTATCCACTCATTCACCTTATCAAAGAGGCTTCCCTGACCATCTCATCTAAAATAGTGCCTCCTGGTCCTCTTTTTCAGTTGTATTTTTCACTTTAGCACCTACGGCCACCAGCCCTATTCTATATTTAGTGCTCATGTCTTTGTTAATCTCTCTCACTAAAATAAAAGTACCATGGCAAAGGAGATGATACTGTTTCATTCATCGCTGTGCCCAAGAGCCTTTAGAAAGTCAACAAATAATTGCTGAGTCTGTCAATGTGCAAGGCACTGAGGCAGGAGCTGGGCAAACAGGTGAATTTGACAAATTTGGTCCTTCTTACGGCCTTTGACACATTGCAGGATTTCATGTGTGAGAAGAAACATGCTAACCCAAGTAAACTGAGAGAACAGCAAGAGCTAACACCTTCTGGAGGGTGAGAGTGGGGCTATGTGCCAGGTTAAGACCTTATCTGCCTTATTTCTAATTCCCATAATGTCTCTGTGAAGTTGGTGCTGTCATTATGCCCTTTGCACAGATGAGGCAACTGAGGCTCAGAGAGGTGAAATAACCTGCCCCAAACCACATGGTAACAGGATTTGAACCCAGATCTGTGGGCAGTACAGCCCTGGGGCCTGGGCATCCAGGGACCCTGTTCTGGTTCTAGCTTTTAGGGCTCTGCTAGGACCCTCCTCCAGCTGTGCCCCTTCCCACAGGGGCAGGGGTCTACAAAACCAAGGGGATGTGCCTACCCGGAGCCCTGTGCCCCTTTCTGCCCCACAACTGAGTCCCCAGGACCAAGCAATTCCTGGCTCCAAGGGCCTTACCTCAGCTCTCTGCTCCCCAGGCCCTGTGTGAGCCTGAGGGGTCCAAGGGGAAGCCTGGGAAGAGGGTCTGTTTGGTGGGCAGCAGAAGGAGCTGACACGTGTGGGCTGGGGGTCTGCTAGCATGCATACAGCATGGGATGGAGCTGGGGTGGGAAGAGAAGTGACAGCATATGGACCAGAGAGCCCCATACGTGCTTTCACTGCAGACCCCGCCTCACAAATGTCAGGGGTGGGCCTGTCTGTGGGACTCCAGGGCCTGGTTCCCTAATCTGCAGGCTATATCCCACAACCTGATGTCTCGTCCGCCCCAGAGTCAGAATGGGGCATGGTGAGCAGGAAGCCTGCTCCCTAAGCTCATGCAGGCTGGCCGGGCTGCACCTGAGCCAGAGAGGGAAGGTCCTGAACTCAGGTGAACTGGGAGCTGGCACCCACAGGATCTAAGCGAATGTCCGGGAACAGGAAGGTGACATCAAGCATCAGCTTCCGTCAGCCAGCCCTGGGGACTCATCGCCTCCTCTCTCTCCCAGCCACCCCCTACCCCAGTGGACAGGAGAACAGGACCCCCAGCGTCAGAGTCCTCTGCAATTGAGTGCCACCCATTATTGCATTGTTTTGTGAAGCAAAGTTAGAGGCTTCCCAGCCTGAACAAACCAGAATAGTGTTATGTTCACTGTCCTAGTTAATTTTCTTTGTTTTTTCAAGAAAAATAAATAAATCAGGGCAGCATGTTCCCTGGCCTCAATCCCAGTGTTTCTGGGATTGCCGTACACCACAGCTCGGTAGGATTCCTAGAGTAGGCAGAGCTGACACCCACATGGTGACAGGCTGGCTTTCTGGAGCCTTCTCCTGAGGCCCTGGAGGTATGGATGGTGGAAGACAGTTACTGGAGCAGTAAAAGAAGAGAAAACTGGCTAATTGTGAGAACTGCAGATGGATTTCAGGAAATGTCAGTCACATGGGATAGAGAGTGGAAAACCATGTCCTGGGGGTCAAGAGAACTGGGTTCCTTCTAGGCTCCAGTATAGACTTGGGCATTGGTCAATACTCTTCCCTACTCTGGGCCTCAGTTTCCACATCTGAGAAAGGAGATAGCTGGCTGGAGTTATGGGCTGAATCGTTTCCCCCCTTCCCAAATTCATATGTTGAAGTCCTAACCTCCAGGACCTCAGAATACGACTGTATTTGGAAAAATGAAGTCACTAGGATGAGCCCTAATCCACTATGACTGATTTCCTTGTAAGAAGAGGAGATTTGGGTACCAGTAGTGGGATGAAGCTGAGGGCTCAGGCTGTGCCATGGCAGGAGGAGGAAGTACCACAACTACTACACCTCCAGGTAGCTCAAGTCAAGCCAAGCCTCTGTGAGTAAACCTTCCATGGCTTTTTATAACTGATGGGCTGGTGGTCAGTCCCTTCCAGATCTGCTTGCCATGACCTCTCCAGCTTTGATACACAGTTCCCCAAATTCTGGAGGCCGAAGCCTGCAGCTTGATTGTCAAGCTGTGAGAGGAGAGGGAATGGTTTCATCCTCAGGGCTTCCCCACACAGTTGCTCAGGATGTGCCTTGTGCACCTCATGAATTAGACCCCCTCGAGTTGTTCAGTGTACAACTTGAGGAACCATACCTGGTGGACCTGTGTAGTGGGCTGAATGGTGACCTCCCAAAAAAGTTATGTCCATGTCCTAATTTCCACAGCCTGTGAATGAGATCTTATTTGGAAAAAAAAGGGGGGTCTTTGCAGATGTATTTAAGTTAAGGATTTTGAGATGAGGAGATCATCCTGGATTCCCTGGGTGGGCCCTAAATCTATAACAAATGTTCTTATAAGAGATACCCAGAGCACAGACACACAGAGGGGAAGGTGATGTGAAGATGGAGGTGGAGATTGATGTGGCCACAAGCCAAGCAGTGCTGGGGCAGGTGGAAGAATCTGGAACAGGAACCCCAGGGGCATGGTTCTGCTGCATTTTAGACTGCTGGCCTCCAAAACTGGGAGAAAACAGTTTCTATTTCTATTGCTTTAAGCCAGCAGTTTTCTGGTACCTTGTTACAGCAGTCCTGGGGAAATTATATGGCCTGCTTCAGGTCTTAGTTTAAATGTCATCTGCTCTAGGACAAACTTCAGGGGTCTGCCTCCCTTCCCCAGCTGAGCCGAGGGCTCCTGCTGAGGGCTGTGAGGCACGCTGACCTCCTCTCAACTCCTCAGTACTTCTA
>NW_007778676.1:0-2272 GCF_000696425.1 Galeopterus variegatus
TGGTAAAGATTCATCTCCTGTTACAATTCTTCAACAAAAAATTCTTCAGGATCTTGATCCCTCTTGTTTAAAATTTCCATCAAAAGCTCTGCTCTTGCCTGCAGCTGATCTTGGCACAACAGTTTGGGCCCCCATGAAGGAGCAAGTTTGCCAAAATGTAGTTCTTTGGTCAGAACTGTGTAAGCTGAACCAGTTGAGATGACTATGGTGTTGGCTAGGGTTTCAGCTGTTAATTGTTGTCCCTCTTCAATTAGGGTATGAGCAAGATTTTTTTTAATTTCGAATTGGTGTTGTTGGTCTGCCATTGCAGGCTTCATCTTCAGTGTTGTCTTGTCTCTTCTTAACGAGGTAGCCATTTGTAAACTGCTTACTTCTTTGGGGCATTGTCACATAAACTTTTCATGAAGCCTCAATGATATCACCATTCTTCCACCCAAGCTTCACCATAAATTTGGTGTTTATTATTTCTTCAATGTTAGCAGAATTCATGTTGCTCTGATAGAGGCTCTTTGCAAATTGGTGTCTAATCCTTCTTAGTACCTCAAACTAGATTCTGTTCAGACATTTTATAAAGAGTTAGCACGAGTTTTTGTGCAAAAACATTTTGCAATCTATGCATAGTTTTTTTCATAATACCCATTTTCCATGAACTTTTTGAAGGCCACTCATATGTTAGTTTTTCAGCATTGCTTAATCAAAATGTCCCTTTTTAACTTCTTGGAAGAAGAACTTGTAGTTCTTCCTGATAGCTTTGTTTATTGTTTAATAGCATTGATTCTTGGACTTTATCATACTTACTTAAGCCTGTCTTTTAGTGATAGATTTAAACTCTTGTATTCAACAATAAGCACTTAAAATTTGGATAGTTGTTTGTTATCTTAAGAGCCCTACACCCTAAATTAATATTGATAGGATACCTCATTTTGTTTCACATATCTTTAATCTTTTACTTTCTGAAAAGATATTTTAGAAAATGGCTGAAATCATGATACACAGTTCCAGACTGAGAAGAATTGACCCCAACTATATCCTAAGAATTATCATATGTTCTTTGTGACTGAGAATAGCAAAAATTCAGTGTATACAGTAGCTCTTTCTCAGAAAGAAAAGACAAGAATGAATGTAAAATAATGCCTCATTTGTCTGATCAAAAATATCTCCTAGTTCCTCACCATGTCAGATCACATAATGTCCTGTGAGCTGCCGGGATCAAACTAATCTTGTATACACTCATTCCTACAGCAAAAATTGACCAAGCAACTTCTGTATTAGCCTCACCACATCTTCATAAATAAATTTAAAGAGTCGAGCTTACATTCTATATTGTTTCTGCTTGTATGATTTGAGGTTTTTTTAATTTTAGCCACATTTTGTAATGTTATCTTCACATCATCCTTGAAAAAACACAAACTAAGCAGAATCAGTCTATGGTGCAGAAGTTATAAATTAGTCACAAAAGCTTACAGGCCCTGAAAATATTCCCTTTAACCCTCAGATTTCCATATTGTACAGGCTGATAACCACAGGTCAGTGATTCCTTACTTGGCACGGAAATATATTCTGGGCTCTTAAGATGAGTATGAGGAATGACTTACATGGAAGAAAATGAGCCAATTATTAAGGGTAGAAAATAAGCCCTTAGTTTCCAAAGAGTGATATGTATAGGCAAATCCTACTTCCTATTATGAAGCGCTATATTTCTGGCAACACTGGGAACAACTTTTTGTAATAGTCGTTGAATAGAAGACCACATAACATTAGAACCATTGTTTGGTGCAATGTAAAATAAATTTGGCTTTCTTACTCAATGAAACTAAGTGAATATCTTAAAAGAGTTGAACTAATTAAACAATTGTTTTGGAACTCATGAGGAAGTGGTTAATTTCTTAATTTTTATACTTAGGTAAAAGTTACATAGGGCCAGACTAGTATACAAAATTTGTTTTATAATATTAAGCATATAGGTCTATTAAATTTCTGTGATAAGAAATATTTATGTATAAGGATATCGAGGATCATGTAATGTAACAAATAATGTTTTAGTGTTCCATTTATCTTTATATCTTCTTTATTGGCTATCTAATACTTTACTAGGCATCACCAATATCAAAGTTTGTACTTTTCTCCTTGAACATTGCTAGTTGACATTATTGCATCTTCCTATCTAGTTGGGACAATATAACTAGTTCTCATTATTGAAATATTCCTCTTGGATAAGGGGATTAAGAGCAGATCTGCCATTTCCTCTCTTTCTCTTTCTAAATTTAATTAA
>NW_007778676.1:2882-3251 GCF_000696425.1 Galeopterus variegatus
GGATAAGGGGATTAAGAGCAGATCTGCCATTTCCTCTCTTTCTCTTTCTAAATTTAATTAATTATTTTATTGACAAATAAAATTGTATATAATTATGGTGTACAACATGATGTTTTGAAATATGTATACACTGTGAAATAGCTAAACTGGGCTAATTAATATGTATTCTCTCACATACTTATCTTTTGTGGTAAGAGTATTTAAATTCTACAATTTTCAAGAACACAATGCATTCTTAATAACTATAGTCACCACGTTGTAAAATTGATCTCCTGACCTATTCCTCCTATCAAACTGAGATTTTTCATTTTCTAACCAACATCTCCCTAACCCCTATCTCCCATCCCTGGTAACCACCATTCTAATCTG
>NW_007778677.1:0-276 GCF_000696425.1 Galeopterus variegatus
TTTACTGAGTGAACCTTTCAGTTCCCTGAATTCTGCTACATTCTATTTTAAAGTATTAATCTCTTTGTAAATTTCCTCTTTCATATCCTGGATTTTTTTTTTCTCATTTCGTTATGTTGTCTAATTGAGTCTTCTTGTGTCTCAGTGAGTTCTCTTAAGATTGTTGCTCAGAATTCCTTTTCAGTCATTTCAAGAGTTTCTTGCTCTAAAGGTCTGGTATTTGAGAATTACTGTATTCTTTTGGTGGTGTCACATTTTCTTGGATTTTTATATTTC
>NW_007778677.1:2361-3251 GCF_000696425.1 Galeopterus variegatus
GTATTTCCAGTGTATTACAAAATTAGATTCCTTTCATGATGAGAATGTTTACATAGAAGAAGACACATCATTGCAATAGTATAATAGTTGATGGTGATGATTCAATTGATTATGAATTTGTTGGATGCTTATGATTACATCCTCAACAGTGTTCTATGATAGAGTTGGGGGGATGTGAATATAACTGGAGGAAAAGTCCTAAAACATTGGATAACTATACTCATATATTACAGGGATAATATTAGCATGCACATCTGTATTTACAAAGGACTGCCATGTCAAATTTATTCTTAAGTGGATTCCAAGTCACAGAAAGATCAATGGAAGTCAAAAGTGAGACTTGACATAATTGCAAATGAAGGTAGGGTCTTGACAGAGAAGGTGGAGTAGAAAAGATGAGTCTTTCAGCTTGTGGGGGTGGGGAGATAATATTGTATTGGTTGAAGGGTTTTGGTGGCAAGCAACAGTGCTGTCTCTTGATAACCAGAATTAAAAAGAGTGGCTGTCAGAGCAGAAAGCAGAGTTGAAAAATCAGTTCTTTAGAAGGAAAGGAGCCAGGAGAGTAATAAGGACTTTATAAATTATTATTATTATTTACAACTGAGGCAGCAGTATAGAAAAAAGACCAGCTCTGTTTTTTTGTTTTTGTTTTTTTATCTGAACCTATATGTAATCCTGATCCTGCATATGGCAGCCATCCCCAAAGGGTAGAGCAGACGTGTCCTTGGAGAACAAGAAAGCAGCATGGAATGCATGAGACTTTGGAGCTCATCACTGTCAGCCTGTGAGAATTCAGGTAAGCAATTTATCCTGTATGAGCCTCAGCCTCCTCATTTGTACAATGGGTCCAGAAAGCAGGAATTACCATCACCAATGGAATAATTTACCTC
>NW_007778678.1:0-1202 GCF_000696425.1 Galeopterus variegatus
GGAGGGTACTTTCAAACGATATCATTCACCCACTTCTGGTACCAATTTCCAGTCTTAATCTGTTTTGTATTGCTATAACAGAATACCATAAACTAGGTAATTTATAAGGAGCAGAGGTTTAGTTTACACATTTCTGAAGGCTGGGAAGTCCAAGTTCAAGGGGCCTGCAACTGTCAGGGGCCTTCTTGATGCATAATAAGATGGCAGAAGACATGACATGGCAAGAGGGCAAGAGAGAGCAAAGGAGGACTAGACCCACTTTTATCAGAAACCCACTGTCGTGACAATAGCATTCATTCATTCATAATATATAAGCCTTCATGGTCTAATTACCTGTTAACACTCTCACCTCAATATCAAAATGGCAATTAGATTCCAACGTGTGGTTTAGAGGGGGCAGTCAAACCATAGAAGATGGCCATGAGAAGGTGGAGGCAGAGATTGGAGTTATGCTGCCCCAAACCAAGAAATGCTCAGTTTACCAGAAGTTAAAAGAGGAAAGGAAGGATCTTCCCCTGGAGTTTTCAGAAAGAAAATATCAGCTTTTCTGTTTTTGTTGTTTGTTTTGTAATTCCAAAAATATGACCTTAAGTAGCTAAGAAAACAAATAGCTTAGAGCTTATACAATAAACTGGAGAGTGAGGACAAACATATAATGACAAAAAAGCCATTTTCTGACGGCAGGAAATAGGGGCAGAACCTGAGATTGGTAATGTAAGTAGGATTTAAAGATTATTGAAACTTTGAAAAGGGACTCTGTGCTCCTTCCGCTGGGTAGCTTCCTGGATTAAGACGAATTGCTGTAAAACCACCAGCCAAAGGAAAAACAAAAAAAGCTTAGAGCAGAAGGGATGACATTTCACCTTCCTAGGGTATAGCCAGGGAGATAAATGAGGCCTCATAGAAACCACAGTTCTAACATGGCAACTGTTAACATGGTCCTTCAGAAGCACCATGGCTTTGCCAATGCCTTGATTTCAGGTTTCTAGCCTCCAGACCTGTGAAAGCATCCATTTTTGTTGTTTTAAGACATTCTCTTTGTGGTACTTTGTTATGGCAGCCCAGGAAAACTCCACTTAACTTTTCTGTTTGGTTGCCAGGGAGACAAATGAGGCCTCATAGAAGCCACAGTTCGAATATAGCTCTAAACTATTAGTTTTCTTAGCTACTTAATGTCATATTTTTGGAATTACAAAACAAAC
>NW_007778678.1:2602-3251 GCF_000696425.1 Galeopterus variegatus
GTACAAGCAGATCACATGGTGAGAGGAAGCAAGAGAGAGAGAGGGGAGGTGCCGGGGTCTTTTAAACAACCAGCTCTCAAGGGAACTAATAGAGTGAGAACTCAGTCATTAATCCCACCCCCAGGGAGAGCATTAATCCATTCATCAGGGATCCACCCCCATGACTCAAATAGCTCCCAACACTGACACATTGGGGGTCAGATTTCCACATAAGTTTTTGAGGGACAACACATCCAAACTCTATCAATAACACAGTCTTATAATTCATTAGATGTATTTAATTAAAATTCATTCACCCATCTACAAGGGTCTTCAAAAAGTTCATGGAAAGATTTGTATCATCTTTTAATTCTATTTTCCCACAAACTACGTGAAGTATCCTCATCCTTGTCTATAAAAACAAACAAACAAACAAACAAAAAACCAGTTGCTTCAATTTAAAGCCACAGAAACCAAAGTGGCTTAATAAAAGTAACTAACAAAAAGAGTTTTTAAAAAACAGGGATTTTTATGGAATGCAAGACCAAAGAATGCAACTAGACCTCACAAGAAACTGGTACCTGGGCCTATAGGGACAGATAACCATCTTCTCTCTCTCTCTCTCTCTCTCTCTGCTCACATGGGTATCTCTTATCCAAATTTCTTTATT
>NW_007778679.1:0-617 GCF_000696425.1 Galeopterus variegatus
AGGTATGTAAGAAAAATTTTGGTCACTCTGTTTTAGGGAGTGTTTCAGTTATAATGTTAGACCTCTACTGTGTCAGTCAGATTTCTAATGTACTACTATTAAAAAAATGCCTACATGCTTCAAATTCAGTATCTTAAAAGTAGAACAGTTTGTCATTTTTTAGGTGTAAAATTTGCACTAATTTTCAATTAAAGTGATGAATTAAACATATCATTAGTTTATTAAGCATTTGTTTCCACAGAAAACTATTAAGGCATCTGTCTATGTATGCATTTACTAATTTTATTATCAATTCTAAAGCCAAGGGCATCTGTCTATTCATGCATTTACTAATTTTATTATCAATTCTAAAGCCAAAGCATAAATGGAGTGTGTCAAATACCACTTATAAAGAATGGCACACTATCATTCATAAGGTTAAGATTATGCTCCCTTCAATCATTATAGAACTGATCATCATTTCTTTGAGTTTATAAACTGACCATATCTTCTGATGTGGTATACATATAAAATTTCCTGCTCTATAACTGTTTTAGAATTAACTTTTAGGAAATCGAAGCTTTCCTTCCATTAGGAAAGCCCAGATGTAACTGCAACAGACAGCCAACGCTGCACAA
>NW_007778679.1:2280-3251 GCF_000696425.1 Galeopterus variegatus
CCATTTCCTGATTTATGCTTTGGAAAAGATTGTGCTTGGCTTCCATGAAGAGAATAGCTTGCGGGGAGAAAAGAACACAGGTAAGGAAATGAGGAAAACACCATAGTCTTCAAGGTGAGAGTTGATGGTGGCCTGGATAAGTGCAGTTGCAGTTAACAAAGTAAAAAGTGAACAGACCGAGAACTCCAAAACAGAGATAGAACTGATGAGGCCACTGTTCAGATTACTTGAAATATTCCTCAAGTACTTAGATGAATGAACTGAGAATGTCTGTGTAGATTTTAGAAACTCGAAACACCTAATTATAGTTATAAAATTGTTATTATTATCCCTTTGATGTATTCAAAGGTAATTTATACTTGAATGTACAAAGTTGGCCATTATTTCATTGTTTTTGATGGCTGAGTAATATTCCAAGATGTATATAGACCACAATCGCCTTATCCAGTCATCCATCAATGGACATTTAGGTTGTTTCCATCACCGAGCTATTGTAACTAGAGCTGCAATAAACATGGGAGTGCAGATATCCCTTCGACCTGATATTTTCCAATCCTCTGGATATATCCCCAGGTGTGGGATTGCTGGATCATGTGGAAGATCTACCTGTAGTTGTTTAAGGAACCTCCATACTGTTCTCCATAATGGCTGTACTAATTTACAGTCTCACCAACAGTAAAAATAGACAGAGAGAAGGAAAGAAAGAAACAATAGTCACAGTAATATATTGAACTTTTAGAAAATTAGAAGTGGAAAAGGGGAGGAGAGCAGGAGAGGGAGGGAAGCTAATGAGGAATTGGTCAAGGGACATAAAGAATGATTGTGTATTGTAATGATGAATAAGCTAACTATACTGATATAACCACCACACACTCTACATAATTATTGAAAAATCAACGCTGTATCCCACATATATATATAATAAAAAATAAAAATAAAAAATAAGTAAAAAACAAAAAACAAAGTTGGCC
>NW_007778680.1:0-485 GCF_000696425.1 Galeopterus variegatus
TTTTTTTTTTTTTTTTTTTTTTTTTTTTTCTAGAGGGAGAAATTGCCCAGTGGGAAAGCAGAACAGAGAATGCAGACCGGTTGTGTTCAAGGGCACAAGACAACCAAGTGAATAATGGAAGAACATTTAGCAATGTACATAGGACCATCATACAGAGCTGTTATATAGAGACTCAAATACAAATTTCTGAATGTTTTTCCAAATTGTGTTTAAAGGAAATATGCTGGTGATCATTGACTAGATGAGCTTGATTAAATAAACTTTCAAGTTGCTATGAACTGACCATAAAAAATAAAAAGTAGGTGGAAGAGATATTGTAAAGAAGAGAGTTCCAGAGTGCCACATTGTAATGTACAGAGAGGAGAAAAGAGAAATAAAAAAAAGGAAAAGGTGCCTTTTACCTAAAGTAGGCTATCTAACGAAAGAAAACTAGAATAGCTGCAATAGATTTTTTTAATGGTTTTATTTTTTTCTGCTGATAAGAA
>NW_007778680.1:1922-3251 GCF_000696425.1 Galeopterus variegatus
AGAAAACTAGAATAGCTGCAATAGATTTTTTTAATGGTTTTATTTTTTTCTGCTGATAAGAATCCATGACTTGTGACTTTCTAGCACAGAAGTTCTAAGATACACACACACAAAAGACAATTTCATTTTAACAACTGGAAAAATTTTGTTGAAAAGGATTGTTAGCAATATAATAAAATACTTCAGTTTTTCTCATCCTCTGTGTGGTCCTCTGTATTGAAAATACTTGATGGTTCTAAAGACCACCCAGAGTTTCAATTCTTACTTTCCTGATTATTTCCATAATAATGTTTACTTTTTCCTCACTTCTTTTTTGCTTTATTTGAATCTGGATGCATTATATATCTTAAACTTCTTCATAAATTGGGACTCATTGAATAACATGGCAAAGATGTAGACAGACAATAAAGCCAGTTTTACTAGAGCTAACCTTTACATGTAATGCTTAATGATTATATAGCAACCCAAGTGGTGGCATCTACAGAGGTTGGATAGATTTATTGTGTCTCTTGCATAAAAACTCCCAAGCAGTTTAGAGTAATTACAATGATCAATGCTAAGATCACCTTAGCCACAAGTGATAAGGACACAATGCTCATTTCAGAGGTAAACTAATTAAGGATAACACACCTTCCTATCTCTTCAAACACAAAATAAACATATCCTATTTGGCAACTGCATATAGTGAGTGGCAATATCTTTGAGGTATTTTTCTAGACTGATGAATTTACTATCCCAAACCTAGTGAGTGGTTTGGCAATAAAAATATCACTAAGATACAAGATTTCCTTACTATAAAACGTCTAATATGACCAGTTGTGCCATTTTTATAGGTGCTTTGAAACTGTAGTATAATTAATTAGAATTTGTCTCAATTTATCACATAAATCAGCACACAAAAGTTTTGCAATGGCTAAGGATTATGATTGTGTCTTTCAGTTATAAATTCCTCTTTCTTTGATATGTAAAATATTTTCTATGACTCATTAAAACAGACTTTAAATACTTGTCAGGATTACTGTAAATCTAGAGATTAATAATACAACCAAGCAACAATTTTCTTCCATTTTCAATGTATTTACTGAATATCTATTTTTTTTGAAGTCAAAGCTATATCTTTTTAGAGGAAGACCAATCCTTTAAAGCTGAATTTCAGACCCTTAGCTTATTTGTGTGTTTCCATTTATATTCATGCGATTATAAGTATACGACCTCAATGTTAATAAATAAAGTGATTTGAGAGCCTTGGAAATTTGTGTATTCTGTATTTAAGTAATATTCCAAGTTCCTTTCAGCACAGAGTTAAGCATTTCATGAGTAACAAGTGTT
>NW_007778681.1:0-778 GCF_000696425.1 Galeopterus variegatus
AAAGACACAAACTACTGAAACTGACACAAAAACAAATGGAAAATCTGAATAGATTCATAATCGGTTAAGAGTATAAAATAATAATCAATAAACTTCTTACGAAGAAAACCCCAGAACAACATAGTTTCACTGGGGAATCCTACCCAGTGCTTATACAGGAATAAATACCACTCCTGCATAAACCCTTCCAGAGAACAAAAAGGGAGGAAAGGTTGACCACTCATTCTATGTGGCCAGTAGTACCCAGATACCAAAGCCGGAAAAACACATTACAGAAAAGAAAACTACAGAATAATATCACTTGTGAAAAATACTAGAAAACTGAATAGGGGTTTATGGCAGGAATGCTAGGTTGATTAAACGCATATAAATCAGTCAGTGTCACACACAGTTTTAATAAAATGAAGGAAAAAAACACACACGGTTATACCAATAGACACACAGAAAAAGCATTTTAAAAAATCTAACACACTTTCATGATTAAAACAAGAAAGAAACTAAGAATAGAATGGAACTTCTTTAACCTGAATAAGGTCATCTGTAAAAAATCCATGAACATTATCACACATAAGATGAAGAATGAAGCGTTTTCCCTGCATTCAGGAACGAGACAAAGCTGCCCCCTTTTATTCCCTGTATTTAATATTCTAATAGAGGTTTTAGCCAGTGCAATTGAACAAGAAAAAAAAAAAAAAAGGAATCCAGATGTAATGACAAAATGTTGACACATTGAATAGTATGTGATCCAGCAATTCGACTCCTAGGTATATACCCTAGA
>NW_007778681.1:2855-3250 GCF_000696425.1 Galeopterus variegatus
GCCAACAGATACATGAAAAAATGCTCAACATCACTAGTGATCAGGGAAATGCAAATTAAAATCACATTGAGATACCACCTCACTCCAGTTAGATACCTCACTCCAGTTACAATGGCTATAATCAAAACGATGGTAAATAACAAACGCTGGTGAGGGTATAGAGAGAAGGGAACACACCTATAGTGTTGGTGGGACTGTAAATTAGTACAACCACTATGGAAAACAATTTGGAGGCTTCCCAAACAACTACAGATAGATCTTCCATATGATCCAGCAATCCCTCTTCTGGGTATATATCCAGAGGAATGGAAATCATCTTGTCGAAGAGATACCTGCACTCCCATGTTTACTGCAGCTCTGTTTACAATAGCCAAGATAGGGAACCAACCTAAATG
>NW_007778682.1:0-935 GCF_000696425.1 Galeopterus variegatus
AAAAAAAAACACTCCTTTTTCAGTATGGCCCCTGAGAAAACTGACTCTGGTAACATGGTAATTTAGAAATGGCTATAAGAAATTTCTAGGAAGTAAGGATTAATTTCCATAAAGCACCATACCATAAAGACATGGAAGATTCCTCAGAAAGAAGGAGCAAGTAAAAAGATGCCAGCATTTCCTAGACTTAACACAAGAAAGGATTGGAGAGTTTTCCAAAGGAGGCTTTGCACAGCTGAAAAAATAAACATTAAACTAGAAGCAATTGATATGCAAAATTTAAGTTTAAGGTTTGTTTATTTTTTTGCTTTTATTTTCCAGAGTCTTTTGAAATTAGGGTTGGATAGCAAGATGAAATCAGTAATAGGAAACAAGATTACGTATTTTATACATCTGTGTCATAGTGTTTAAATTTTGAAATTCCGGACACATACTGTGTTAGTAAGGACCAGAACCTGTAAGAGATAGAACAATAGATAGGTAGACAGACATTCAGACAGACAGATAGACAGACAGATCCATAGATAGATAATGGGAATTGGCTTATGTGATTATGGAGGCCAAGAAGGTTCACCATCTGCCATCTGTAAACTGAAGAACCAGTAAAGCCCTTCATGTAATTTATTACAATTCCCAAGGACTGAAAACCAGGGGAGCTGATGGTATAACTCCCAGTTTGAGTCAGAAGGCCTGAGAATTTGGTGGGTGGAAAGGAGGGCCTGGTGTAACTCTCAGTACCAGAAGCCTGGAGAAAACCAGGAGTTTTGGTGCCCTAGGGCAGCAGTTAGATGTACCAAGCAGAAGAGAGAGAGAATTTGCCCTCTGCCCCCTTTTTGGTCTGTGAAATTCCAACAGATTGATGATCCTGTTCACACTGATCTCCTTTACTCAGTCTCCTGATTCAAATTCTAATCTCTTCCAGAAGAACATTCACA
>NW_007778682.1:1844-3250 GCF_000696425.1 Galeopterus variegatus
ACTGATCTCCTTTACTCAGTCTCCTGATTCAAATTCTAATCTCTTCCAGAAGAACATTCACAGACACGCACATGAATAATGTTTAACCAGCTATCTGAGCATTCTTTATCCCAGACAAGCTGGCGTATAAAATTAACCATTATAGATATATAAATGCTCATTTAAAACAGTTTTGAAAGGTATTAAAAGAAATGTTGCCAAGGAAATTCACCAAGTATGCCATGTCTGACAGCAAGGAAAAGTTCTACAGAAAGACTGCAAAGGTACAGAGAATTTCCATATAGCCTACACCCAGTTTCCCTCATTATTAATATCTTAGGTTTGTTATAATTTACTTACTCAGATTTTTCTAGTTTTTAATCTATTGTCCTTTTTCTGTTAGAGGATTTCATCCAAGATTCCACATTACATTTGGACGTTATGCCTTCTTAGGCTCCTCTTGGCTGTGACGATTTCTCAGATTTTTCTTGGTTTTGATGACCGTGACAGTTTGAAGAATACTGGTCAGGTGTTTTGTAGAATGTCTGACATTTAGGATTTGTCTGATGTTTTTCTCATGATTGGACTGAGGTTACAGGTTTTTGAGAGGAAGTGCCATTCTTATCACATTATATCAAGAGTACATACTACGATCGACATTACTTATCACTTAAGTTACCCTCCACGCCTACTCAAAGTAGTGATAGCTAGACTTCTCCACTGTAAAGTCACTCTTTTTCTCCCTTTCCACACTGTATTCTATGGGAAAAGTCACTGTGTGTAGCCCACACTTAAGACGTGGGGAGTTAATCTCCATCTGCTTGAGTGTGGAATATGTACATAAATTACAAGGAATTCTTATGTACAAGAGATTTGTCTATTTTCTTTCATTTACTTATTTATTCCATCACTTACTAATATCAATATGATCTTTTAGTGAATTGTTACAAGTTTATGCTGCCTCAGCAACCATCTTGAATACAGGTTTAACTTTCTTATTCCAGAAGCAGGGCTTAGTCACCCTGGACACAGTGTCCAGTTCTGCCTCACACACAAATGGCCCAAGCCTGTGGCCAGAGATAAGGATTTGAAGACACCTCTCCTGGCTACAGACCAGGCACCCTACTCTCCCACTGCTTCCTTAAATGGGTCTTCAGGTGCATTTGCCTACTAGTTGTCACATGCTCTCCCTCTCTCTCTCTACCCGACAGTTCATTCCTGCCTCATGTGACCGGGGGGTGGAGGACTGCACTCCTGACTCATTATACCCTACTTGCCCAGGCTATGTAAGTAAAAATCTTTGAACTTGTTTCCTATTGTGGTGGTGCATTGAATTTACACCTTCCGTCTGAAGGACCAGTGGCTTCCCCATGCCAGGTTTTCCCCAGGATGCCTAGGAGAACACAAGGGTGGGATCCCAGTGCCAG
>NW_007778683.1:0-1142 GCF_000696425.1 Galeopterus variegatus
CTGTATGTGGGATCCGAACCCTCGGCGGGAGCGCCACTGCGCTCCCAAGTGGCGCACTGTACCAGTATATATTTTTTCAGTAAGTAAAATTCATCTCCCCACCACCCATTTTATTTTTTTTATAAATTGGAAAGAGAAAGATATATGTGCTCCAGATGTTTGTAACAACATAGATTTGTATCTTCAACTCCTTATATAATTATTGAGGATCTAAGACCTTCACAAAAAAACAAACAAAAATTATTTACTTTGAGTTTCCCAACTTCTTCTACCTTCCTTCCTTTTACATTCAGGATTTGGAAGAACATGGTTTCATGGCTGAGAGGGTGAGGGAAAGATCCAGGGAACCACTGTTTATGACGTATTTATTACGGAGCAGCTCTGAGTTAGATTTTCATATGATAGCTTTCACAAATATTATTGTAATTATACATGATGAACATTAATAGATATGGAAATTGATATTCGGAAAAATTTAACAAGTTGCAGAAAGAGTGGCACATTGCATATCTGATGTTGAGAACATATTATTTCTGTCCACTATCCTGGGGTTTTCATGGCCTATACTAGGTTACATTCAAATGTTATAATTATTTTTACCATCGCTTCAACCAAAACACAGATAGAAGTAATGTAGTAGGGAAAGTCAATACTTTGGGGAATATTATTACATATTTCTAGTGAAATTGATGAAAAGAAAATTATGCTATTGTTTTTATTCTGTTTGACAGAAGCAATTCCACTGGGGAAGCAGGTTGGATGGCAGCAGCATTGTGCAGCAATGGTTGCACAGGAATCTCATGATTAGGCGGTAATGACAGGTGGTGGCAACACTGTGAAACTGAGCCAAATGAACAAACACATGGGCTATTTGCTGTTCTGTTGTGGATCTCATGAGAAAATCCTCAGCATGTGTGCATGCGTGCAAGGGGCTGTGGTGTGCCTTTCTTCATGTTGTTACTCCAGGTTTGATTGTGCTCTGTACAGGTATAAAACACATTATTCCAAGAAATAATATTTAGCATAACGCTGGAATCATTTCTTCAAGTATATATGTAACACTGAGAAGCAGAGAAGTCACGCTATGAGTGCTCCACCTACTTGCTTAGATGATCCTGGAAAATTTGTACCATTTACCGGGT
>NW_007778683.1:2632-3250 GCF_000696425.1 Galeopterus variegatus
TTTTTTTTGGATCTGAAAAGTCTAGCATGATATACAGTTGACATTATTACCTCATTTCAAACTTAAAGTGACACCATGAAGTAAATATTGCTAAAGCACTTTTACAGCTGGTAAAACTTACCCTTACCGAAGTCTAGTAAATATCCAAAGTCATATAGCTTAAAACTGCTAAGCTGGAGATCATACATTGGCTAACTGATGTCAATGTGAAACTTAATTATGTCTCTTTATTGGCCTTTTAAAAGTAGGGTATTATTGGGATAATACTCTGAAATGATATGTACCTTAAGAGCAATAGGCATTGTGTTGTAGAAAGAACAATAGACCCAGAAAGATGACACTAGTCTGGAATTCTGGCTCAGCCATGTACTGGGTGCGAAAAACAAGGTAAGCCACATTACTCTCCTAATTTAACTTCAACACATAAAAATAAGTGCATATGAATTTGTTCTGCATTTGCTCGGCTACAGCATAGGATTGTCTGAGCATGAAAATAACACTGTACACTCTAGCATGCTATTTAAAAATATGTAAGTATAATTAACAATGCCAGATAATTTTCAATTAAGTAAGGTCACATATCTCCAGGCTATGTAGACGAGAAAGAATTTCCCGCCA
>NW_007778684.1:0-3250 GCF_000696425.1 Galeopterus variegatus
GGTAAGCCAGAAAATATCTCTGTGCAGAAAATCTTTAAGGATGAAATATTTGCACTTTGGAAGATGAAAAGACAGCAAAATGGAATCTAAGGCAGAATTGCAGGAAAGGAAGTTGGCCCTGAAGAAATGCTCGATTTCTACAAGTGTTCTCACATTATTCTATCACCAGGGGGCAGCATTGCACTTTGGTTAGAAAATGGTCTCTGTGGCAAGCAGCCCTTTAAAGGAAAATAACGTCTAAGTGAGCAAAGCTAAAAACCAGAACATTAGCAAGAACCAGAAAACTAACAACACAGAACCCAAACTCTTTGTTACAGTGTGCCCTCTTTGCTTTTCTTGGTGCACAGAGTTTAATATTGTAGTATTCAAACTCTCCAGGGCATATTTTATAGGTCCATTAATACTTGTACATACTTAGGGGTGGTGGATAATGCAGTGCGATTATTTTTCATTTTCCCCACTTTTCGTTTATCTCTCCCATCTCATTTCACTATCCTTGTCTTGCTGCTAAGCAACTACGCTCCTAAACCTACTTTTTTCAAGGCGGAGGTAGACAGGGCAACTGGCTGCACCTTGGTGTTGCTGGTCATTTCACGGATCGTGGCAGTTGTGAAGTGAATAAAGTGTGGCTGGAAAGTTCTCTCTTCTTCCCTATTTGGTGTGAAATCAGGTTCACAATTTGCATGATTCTGGGATGTTACTAGGGGTTATAGTCATTGCTATCCACCCTCGCAAACAGACTTTTATAGGAGTCAAGCCCTCATTTCATAGGGAGTGACATCAAATAAATATATGCTAAATTCTGCATCTTTAGTGTGGGTGAATTAAAAAAAAAATCTAACCATGAGTTTTAGGAATGTAAGTTTCACCAGTACAGGGATCAGGTCTGCTTATTCGCAGATGTACCCCAAGCTCCCAGAAAAGTGCCTGGCATAGAAAGTGCTCAACAAATATTTGTTGAGTGAGGGAATGAATTTAAATACATGTGCATAATCAGCAGCCTCCCCCCACCCCACCCCTTTGGCTTTGGTTTTGAGTAATGATTAACTTGGGGACTGAGGCAAGGCTGAGTACATTTATTTGTCTTCCTTCCCTTTCTTAGTCATTGTCTGTTTTGTTTCTGGGCTTGTGGAATTACAATGACTGAGAATTCTTCAGGAGGAAAGTTCTAAAATTCAGCCTCCAAAACAACTATAAACCCAAATATATTTTGCTTTTCTGAAATTTGCATGTAGAGTTGCAATTACAGTGTTAATTCTGCCATTTGGGGGGAGTTCCATAAAGACTAGATTTGAAGGTCCCTTTCTATTAATGCCCTTCTATAAGGAAGTGTTTCTATTTTGCTTCCTCTCTTGTCTTCTCTTGCAAGAAACAGGCAGGTTGGGAAACTTCAATTTGAACAGGAGCAGAAGTATGCACAGGGCAGGGAGTAACAGGCACTAGGAAGATTAATTACCGTTGTTGGAATCTAGCTTGACTGGGCAAGGTGAGACAGTTCAATTATTTAACCATGTTGGTGCTTCCAAGTCCTTGAGTGCTGGGATAGCCCTCCCTCACCATTTAATTTATATGAGAAATTGCTCTTCAGTTTGCTGCTCCCAGGTGAAACCTCAGGCAGAGGGAGAGGAGCAACTGATTTTGGAAGGAAATGCTCCCATCTCTGCATCCTCTCGGGCTGCTCTGTGGAGAGTTCTTCGTGCTTATGTTGGAAACTTGCTGCCAGACTGCCTGTGTCAGTCCTATGCCTGTTGGGCTGCTTCCCCCCGCCCCCGCCACAGCTTTTTAAAGCTTTCTTTTGGCTCGAGAATGGCTACCCATTGAAGCTACAGGTCAGAGCACATCATTAGGCAAGAATACACTAGAGCAGCACAGTTCTATAGAACTTTCTGTGATGATGATGATGTCCTTATCTGCCCTATCTAATATAGTAGTCATTGACCAAATGTGGCTATTAGCACATGAAACGTGGCCAGTGCAAATAAGGAAGTGAATTTTCAATTTAAATTAATTTAAAGTTAAATAGTTTCCTATGGCCAGTGGATGCTATATTGGGCAGTGAAAGACTGACTATACTGCACCTACGATACCCAGTGGAGATGCTGATTTTTTTTTTTTTTTTGGGGGGGCTTGACTGTTGCCCTGTCATACAGAAGGGCTGTTTTGCACTACAGTCCCCCTGTTATTAATGTAGTTTTTTCATCACATCTCATCATGTCCTCTGCTGCTGCATCTTGGGCATGTCACTCCTCATTAGTTTCCAAGAAGGGAATTTTATGGATTCTGCTCTGGTTCCTTGCTTTCTGAGGTGGTGAACGATCTTAATCCCAATGAAAATTGCATTCTCTCGAAATGAATTAGTCGGGCATATTTTCACCAGACATTTGGGTATTGCATCTCCATGGACTTCTGCCACGGTAGTGCCACCTACTCAGTGTTGCACAGTCCGACAGTCAAATGCTCTGTTTGGCATAGATTTTCATACATATATTAGGCCAGCTGATAGTTTATCTATCAAAATGAGCCCTTTAAAAATGGCTTTATGAACTAAGTATCTGTGGTCCAAGCTAGACACAGTAAGAAAGGGACAGGACATGAAATATCACAGTAAGAATGAAAGGCAGTGACTGAGTTGCCGTGATTCTCCTGGTCTTCAGACTGAGTTATGAGTCATAATGAACGACTTCCAATCTCCTTCATCCTCCAACATCCAACCTGCCCCCCAGCTGATCATCTCATTATTCTGCTGTCACCACCACACTGATACTCGGCTCTGTGACTTCATGCCCTATATGCTAAAATTATACAAACAGAGAGAAGAAAAAAATGAGTCTGTGAAATTATTCTCTTGGTTCCTGTGGTTTACACTTGCTAGTTAATTTGGGCCTTAATGCTGGACTCTCAGAGTGACAGAAACTGCAGCCAATCTGCTGTTGTACAAGCAAGTGCCTATAGCCTTGTTGCTAACACCCTTGAAAAATTTCCTCAGAAATGCAGCTCACGGAGAGAGTTCTTTAAATTAAGCTAGATTTGTAAAGAGCCCATTTACTGCCTGACTTAGAGCTAAATCCTGTGGCAGAATGGAATTCGAGGCTGGCTGCCACTGAACAGAAAACAGCTTGGGTACCAAACCGTGAGCCTGTGAGTGGCGGGGAAAGGAGTGATAGAACAGAAGGCATCCTGAAGTCTGAAAGGAAGAAAAAAAAAATCAAAAAGAGGGAAGTGCCTAAAAAAGATAGGTTGCCCCGAGAAG
>NW_007778685.1:0-853 GCF_000696425.1 Galeopterus variegatus
GAGCTGAAAATAAATAAATAAACACACAAATAAACTGGGGGAGGGGAGGGAAGAAGACACAACAATTCAATTCATTGAAGTTGATACAACAAATGAACAGATATGAGGTTCTTGGAAGGGAGGGGGGAGAGGGAAGAGGGAGGGAGGTTTCAGTAATGAGCACAATAATCAACCACATTGTATACTGACAAAATAAAATAAAATTTTAAAAAAAGAGAAATACAAAAGAAAGAGTAAAACCCACAGTTAAAACAAAAATGCGAGCAAGAAAGAGAAAGAAGCAAAAATCATCACACCTTAAATTTCTTTGTTTTTTTTTTTCCTTTTTTCATGACTGGTAACGGGATCGCAACCCTCGGTGTTGCGCCCGTACCGCGACCAGCAACAGGATCGCAACCCTCGGTGTCACGCCCGCACTGCGCTCAACCAGTGAGCGGACCGGTCTCTATATGGGATCCGAACCCTCGGCAGGAGCGCCGCCACACTCTCAAGCGCCGCACTCTACTGAGTGCGCCACCGGGCCGGCTCTTAAATTTCAAACTATCATTGAAGAAGAGAAATAAAAGGGGAAATAATGATCAAAAGATATTTAAACCATCTAAACAAGAAGCAATTAAATGACAGGTATTAAGCAACACTTGTCAATAACTACCCTAAATGTGAATGAACTAAACTCCCCATTCAAAAGACAGAGACTGACATATTGGATTAAAAAGCTAGACCCAAGTATATGCTGTCTTCAAGAGACCCACCTCACTTGTAGAGACACACATAGACCAATAGTGAAGGGATGGAAAAAGATATGCCATGCAAATGGAAACCAAAAATGAGCAGGAGTAGCTATTCTTATATC
>NW_007778685.1:1842-3250 GCF_000696425.1 Galeopterus variegatus
ATCTTACATCTTCCATTTCCAAGATTATGGGAGTCCTCATAACATCCCTTACAAACCAATAATAGGGGTTAGAAGTCATCTCCAATGAACAGATAAACTAGTAGTGTTATAATGTTGGAAAATAGATCGTCTTTTAACTAATAGATTGAAGTGTACTCTAGATCTGTCTAGATGAAACCAGAATTCTAGGATTCATAAGTGTAAAAGAATTATTAAGTAAGGATCATACACAGTTCTTTAGGGAAAAAGTCTTTATTTAATGTAAGCTTTTCAATCAACTGTGGTTAAATAAAACCATTGTCAATGGCCAATTTAAAAGAGATCTGAGATTGACAGAGTTCAGGGCAATATTTCTTGTATTATCAAATGGAGAAAAATGGGTCTCCAAGATGCTAGTTGGATTGTCTGTTATGACAATCATACCATAGGTAATTATATCCCAGAATCTGGCCTCTTTACCTATTTTAATTGCCAAATGCAGATCCTTATACTAGAATATTAAAAAGATTTTAATATGATTTAAATTACATAAGACTTTTGGTACTTTCTAAATTGTTTTAATTATAATGATGATGATTTTGCTTCCCATTGTCCCTATCAAACAAGAACTCGTAAGGTGAGCATAGCAATTATGAGCAAAAAATATAAAGCTGGAGGCATAACACTACCTGACTTTAAACTATATTACAAAGCTATAATACCCAAACCACATAGTACTGGCATAAAAACAGACTCAAGGATGAATGGAATAGAATAGAGAACCCAGAAATCATCAGCCCATATGCCTACAGCCATCTGATCTTTGACAAAGGCAGCAAATCTACATACTGGAGAAGTGACTGACTTTTCAACAAATGGTGCTGGAAAAACTGGATATTCATATGTAGGAGAATGAAACTAGCCTTGTACCTCTCACCGTATACCAAAATCAACTCAAAATGGATTAAAGAACTAAATATACACCCTAAAACAATAAAACTCCTTAAAGAAGACTTAGGGGAAACACTCCAGGAAGTAGCCAGGAAGTAGGAGTGGGTACAGACTTCATGAATAGGACCCCCCAAAGCACAGGCAACCAAAGGAAAAATAAACAAATGGGATTATAGCAAACTAAAGAGCTTCTGCACAGCAAAAGAAACAATCAACAGAGTTAAAAGAGAACCAACAGAGTGGGAGAAAATATTTGCAAAATATACATCTGACAAAGGATTAATATCCAGAATATACAAGGAACTCAAACAACTTCACAGCAAAAAAACCAAATAACCCAATTAAAAAATGGGCAAAGGATTTGAATAGGCATTTCTCAAAGGAAGATATATGAATGGCCAACAGACACATGAAAAAATGCTCAACATCACTCAGTATTCGGGGAATGCAAATCAGAACCATTTTGAAATACCATCTC
>NW_007778686.1:0-3250 GCF_000696425.1 Galeopterus variegatus
TTCAGGAAGAAGTTGGTAGTATGAAGAAAGATAGCAAAACATTTACAGAAATGGATATCACGTTTGGCTCTAAACGCTTTAATTGGATTTTTATAATAGTATTTAAGCACAGAAAAAATTTTTATAGATATTTACTAACTTACCACTTTTATTATTATTGTGCATCCCATCAACAGAAGTCAAATTGTCATTATTTGTTTGCTCTCGTGGAGCACTTTCGATACCAATACCATTTTCCTTTGTTCCAATTGTTGACTTTGTTGTTCCTTCCTATAAAATAAAAAAAATCAACTTCAGGGCCAACCTGTGGCTCACTTGGGAGAGTATGGTGCTGATAACACCAAGGCCACAGGTTCGGATCCCTATATAGAGATGGCCAGTTAGCTCACTTGGAAGAGGGTGGTGCTGACAACACCAAGCCAAGAGTTAAGATCCCCTTGCCAGACATCTTTTGAAAAAATAAAAATTAAAATTAAAAAATAAAGATATGAATAAATAAATAAATAAAGCAACTTCAGAAAACATTATATTTACGCACTCATGCCCTCAGTCAGTCAGTCGGTATGGCAACAAACATTTATTGTGTCTATCAAATTATAGGCACTATCCTGGGAGAAGGTGGACATACAAATAGAAGACAGATTCTGCCCTAAATTCTAGTAGAGGCAGAGATATATCAAAACTATAATTCACTAGTTCTACAACTGAAGTGAATAAAGTACAGTAAGGGTACAAAGGAGAACAGTCAGGTCTACTTGGGAAACTCAGAAAATGCTGCAAACATAGGGCCATATTTTGAAACACAAAGTGCAGAGAGAGGGAGTGAAGGCCATTCTAGACAGGGCAACTTGAGCAAAAGGATGGGGCACAAACAGCATGGCAAATGAAGTGGCTAATTAGAGTCACCCAGCTGTCATCTCTGACACAAGAAAGTCCAAAACAACAAGTGGATAGTCACAGAATTTCTGGGAGAAAACACTGGAACTCAGCAAAAGAGTGAGAAAGACTCCCTGAGGTTCAGAAATGTACAGTGGCAGCACTTAGACAAGTAAATCATCCAACTAGGATCAGCTTGGAGCCAGGAGAGAATCCTTACTGTAGGTAAAAGGTAGGCAAGGGGAATCCTGAATAACCTTGTTCATGCCACGAGCACCAGCAACCCAAGTTATAAGGAAGCATGGCCCTTACAGGCTGTGAGCCCAGTGTGGGGAGCTGCTGGGAGCTGATGCAACTGCATTAATCCAGAGAGGAAGTTCGCACTGAGCCTCTCCCCATTCCCCAGGTCCTGGGCTGTCACAGGACACTGCCATTTTGCGATCAGAACCCAGATGCATTTTACACTGGAGCCCAAAACCCAGAATCTCCACAGCCCTGAGTCCCCTTCTCCAGCATCCTAGACCACATGGCACTCTGCACCCCTGAGAACAGGTGATCTAGCACAGTGCAGAGGCCACCCCCAGGATAGAAGGAGTCAGTGCTCACAGTTTTTTTTTTTTTTTTCCTTTTTGTCTTTTTCCATGTCCGGCAATGGATCGCAACCCTCAGTGTTGCCCCCGTACCGGACCGGGACCGGCAACGGGATCGCAACCCTCGGCGTTGCTCCGACGCCTCGCTCAGCCAGTGAGCGGGAACCGGTCTGTATGTGGGATCCGAACCCTCGGCGGGAGCGCCACCACACTCCCAAAGCGGTGCACTATAGCAGTGCGCCACTGGGCCAGCCCTAGTGCTCACAGTTTGCAGAGCAAGAGAGCTGACCTACTGGAGTCCTTCATCACTGGTGGCAGCCCTACTCTACTCAGTGGAGCACCCACACACCTCTCCAGGAGCAAAGAGTCCTGCCACAGCTCCAGCAAACCTGCCTAGAGCCATCCACTCCAGCAGGGATGCTGCAGAGCAAACCAGCAATTCTCCTGGAGATGCAGAGACCTGCTTACAACCCCAGCAACCTTGAACAAAGTGGCTAACTCCAGCTGAGAGCTGCAAGGGCACCAATGTCTCTCTTGAAGGCAGCAGGTCCCACCCATGACCCCAGCAACCCTACCCAGGGTCACCCACTCCACAGAGGAGCTAAAAAGCTCCCCATTTTCTCTCTTGGGGGCTCAGAGTCCCACCCATGGCCTTGGAGACCTTGTTCACTGTTGCCCACATCAGCTGAAGAGATTCAGAGCACCCCAGCACCTCTTTTGGGGTTGCTGGCCCAGCCCAAAGCCCCAGTGAACCCAACCAGAGTCACCCATTTCAACTGAGAAGCTGCTAAGTTCCTCATCATCTCCCTAAAAGTTCAATGTCCTTGCTACAGTGCCAGCAATCTTGCCCAGAGTTGTCAATTTAAGTTAAGGAGCAGCAGAGCACCCCATTGCCTCTATCAGGGGTACACAATCCTGTCTGTGGTACCAGTAAGCCCACCAAGGGTCACCCACTCTGGCTGAGGAAGTGCAGAGCACCCCAAAGCTACTCCCAAGAGCCTGAGACCTCACCCATGACCCCAGTGACCGATCCAGTGTCACTCACTCCAGCAAGGAGCTGCTGAGAGCCCCAGTGCCTAGACCATGGAGGCACTCACAGACAACTCCAACATTGAATATAGTTGAAAAAAATCACACACAGATTACTCTACTGTGTTCCACCAGAAGCAAACCTAAAACACTCTACCCATTGACACTACAGAACACATCCACAGGAAAGACACTATCCCTTCAAATGCTACTCCAGAAAACTAGAAGTGACTGTTCCACCAGACACCCAGACATTGATGTAGGGATATAAGAAACATGAAAAAACAGAGAAACATGACAACCCCAAAAGAATGTAGGAATTCTTGAGTGACAGACCCCAAAGACAAGAAAATCTGCCTGAAAAGGAATTCCAAATAATAATCTAAAGGAAATTCAATGAGATGCAAGAAAAAGCAGACAACACAATGAAATGAGAAAACCAATGATCTGAAGGAGAAATTCAACAGAGACAGATATCATAAAAAAAACCAAGCAGAAATCTTGGCACTGAAAAATGCATTAAATGAAATAAAAAATACAACTGAAAGCCTAAGCAAGAGGCTAGAATGAGCAGAAAAAAGAATTACTTAACTTCAAAAGGTGTTTTTCAAAATAAGTCAGACAAAAAAAAAGAAAGAAAGAAAGAAAGAAAGACAGGCTTTGAGATCTATGGGACAACTTTAAACATACAAATATCTAAATTAAGGGTGTTCCTGAAGGGGAAGAGAAAGAAAAAGTCACAAATACCTCTATAA
>NW_007778687.1:0-777 GCF_000696425.1 Galeopterus variegatus
AGATGGCAATTTTGGCAGGATGACAGCAGTTAGTTTGTACATTCCTGGGATATCAAACCCAAAGTGAAGTTTTCCTTAGATGCTTCTGTTCCCTTTCTGCTCCTTTTATTCTTCTGATGCTGGTCCCCCCGCCCCACCTCCAACTTTGCTATCTCCTGCCTACCCTTCCCTCTTAATTCCTCACTTACTTTTCCCTTTCACCCAGCACAAAGCCATAATATAATCTATACATTTATTTTTTTCTAGTATAAAAGTATAACATCATGCCGCAATATATTTCTATGAATTCACTTAACTTTTTTTTACTCAGTGTTTTCAAATTCACTCTACATATTATACACTGGACATTACTGTATAATGTACATCATATGTCTTCAAATTCAATGTTTGCAAATACTCTTTCCCGAAAGAGAAGTAAAACTTTGGCTTTATTTTCCCTAATAGTAGCAGGTTTATGTGAACTGAATTTACACTTCATCACATCCAAAATAGGGCCATAGAAAAAACATTTGCTATATGATACCTGCTGTGGTGATAATAGATTTTGGGCTGAGGAAAATTACAAATTATTGTCTCATAGCTTTCAACATAATTCTTTATCTTGTAGGCTATCACATAAGTACTGTAGTGAACCTGTAAGATGCTCTCTTAATATAGCAGTGTGGGATATGGTATTAACCACCAAAATGACTTTCAGATAGAAATTTTAATTAGATTTTGATTTTTTAAAATATATTAAAGTCTGTAAACACTTTTTATATTTTAAAACCATTATTT
>NW_007778687.1:2161-3250 GCF_000696425.1 Galeopterus variegatus
TTGAGAAAATCCCCTCATGCTTCCAGCAAGAGGAAGGGAAAATTGACCATTGTAGAATATGCTCATGGAAAAGCAACCATTTTTAAATATTCCCAGAGCGTTTTTTGTTTTTCTCTGCCTGCCCTCAAAAGAAACCACTTTGAAGTTAACTAACATAGAGGTAGGGAAATACTCAACTCCAGCCCCCTTTTGGCCTTCCTATCTCAACTAAGCCAGTTTGGAGGGGGCTGAGAAACACTTGTCAAGAGCAAACCCCAGGAACACAGGACCACTAAAAGACGGAGACCTAATCATAGAATTATAGAAAGCTTTCCCTCCCCAACACCTTATCTCCATAGCAACAGGTCTCCTGTATAATTATGGAGGATTATATCTGATAGAACTACAAGGCTCAGACTGTATTGAATAAAAAGTCACTAGGGAAGCCTAACAGGGAGACAAAAACATGCACACTAGAAGAAACTGAAGTCTCACATGCCTGTACTTACAGCAAACAGTACAGTATAACTCCTAGCCTCATAAACATAAACCCTCACATACTTCCTAGTACTCAATACATTTTTTGCTGCTTTTCAACAAAAAATTTACAACGCACGCTACAAGGCAAGAAAAAACATAGCCTAAATAGGACAATGCAAAATACAGAACCCATACTCAGATATGGCAGAGATTTTGGAATTATCAGACCAAGAATTTGAAATAACTATGATTAAAATGCAAAATGCTTGTGATGGTTAATTTACATGTCTCAACTTGGTGAGGCTATGGTGCCCAGTTGTTTGGCCAAACACTAGTGAAGACGTTGCTTTGAAAGTAGTTTTTAGATGTGTTTAACATCTACAGTCAGTTGATTTTAGTAAAGGAGGGTTAGTCTTAAAGAGGTGGTTGGGCTTCATCCAAGCATTTGAGAGCCTTAACAATAAAAACAGAGGTTTCCTGGAGAAGACTATAAAATAGAAATCCTGCCTGAGTTTCCAACCTATTGCCCTGCCCAACATATTTTGGGCAAATTTTTATACATCCTTTTAATTCAGTTTTTCTGGAGAACCCTGACCAATACAAATTTTGGTACTGAGAATGAGTCTAGAG
>NW_007778688.1:0-1497 GCF_000696425.1 Galeopterus variegatus
AAAGCCATTTGCATGCAAAGACACCCGAAAAGAAAAGCTGAGGACCAAAGAACACATATATGCTTTCACAAAAGTGTAAGTGTGTATGGTCAGTTGTAAGTGTGGCATCAAATAATTTAATAGGGATTATAATACCAAATTTGGTCCATGAATTTTTAAAAAGTAGGGTGGGTTTGTCTATGTGTGTGTGTGTCAAGGTTATCCCTATAAAGGCATCATTTTCACTTTTCTGAGTAAAGGAAAGAAGGGAAGAGTTACAGTTTACATTGGTTTTAGTTTAGTTTAGATTCCTCCAGAAGCCAACTATGAGACAAGGTTTTGAAGTTCAGGTAATTTATTCAAGAGGTGATTCTCAGGAAACATTGATAGAGAATTGGGGAAGAGAGACAGGAAGAAGAAAGAAGCCAGTAAAGAGATTAGTCTAGAAAACCAGTACCAGCTGGGTACCACTACAGAAAACCATTGCTTAATCCTGCTGCAGAACTTAGGACAGCGTAGGACGTGTGCCTGACACTTACCCTACCTGATGGTTAAGGGCACTAGGTGTTTATCACCAACTCCTGTCAGATATTAGGTAAGGGCCGCTCCCAGAGCAAATGTAAACATCCTGGCATTTCTGGCCTGCTGTCCAGGCAGGCATAGTGACGGCAGCAGAAAAATCTGGCAGAGACAGAGGTGCTGAGACTTAGAGGCTGGCAATGTGCAAGGGGTGGGGACTACGGGCAAGCACTGACAGCATCTGCAGCATCTGTGCCATAGCCCCTAATCCACGGGAGTCTGTCCCAAATCTGTGAATGTAAGAAACATCAGCCTTCACCTAGCAGCAGCAGAAAAAGAGTTGGGAACCATTTCAAACCAGACTTTCTCCTTTGGTAAACAGTATAGGTGCTCCTCTCAAGAAACTGTCTAATTATGGCACATAACAAGTTACACAATAAGAAAAATCTGCCAAATCATCATAGTCATTAAGTTCTGCATAGCTATATAAAAGAAACCGAAGCTATAAACATGCCTAGGTGGTGTACTTTTTTTCTCTATGAGCCAAAACGTCCACAACTTCTGACCATAAAATATTCTCAAGAAAGGCTCTTTCAGAAGGAAGGAAAAAAAGTGAAAACAATATGTTGTCTGTAGGGCTGTTTTCCTCTTTTTCTTCTGGAATAGCTAATGATACAGTCTGTATAAGCAAGAATCTGTGAACTGATAAACATACATAGAATTCTTTTAAACAAAAACAGACTTCAGCTGAATTTCTTTTTCAAACACAGTCTTTCAGAGCATACTGACTCACTATCAGTGTTTCAATTCTGGCCGGGCCACAGCTGTCTATTCTAACAGCTGGTAGGAACATATAAGAATGAGGTTTTATCTTAGAACGTTAAAATATTTAGTAAGTCATTTTGCATTAAAGATATATAAACTGACCTAATTTTCAAGAGATTTTTTTTTTCCTTTTTGTCTTTTTTCGTGACCGGCAACGGATCGCAACCCTCAGTG
>NW_007778688.1:2674-3250 GCF_000696425.1 Galeopterus variegatus
AACTAAGACCAAGCAGAATGTTTCAGTCAGCCCATAACTTGGGAACTGATAATCAATTCCTTGAGGTTAGCAGAAGAATTGAGAGACTGCTGGGAGATGAAATCACCCCCTCTTATGCTGATTCACTTCAGAGACTGTACACTTACAATTAAGGACTGAAACTAAGTTTCTTGTTTCTCTTACCTCTCTAATCAGCTGCAAACAAGAGGAGATATAAGAAAGAGGCAAGACAACCTAGCTGATTGTAAACTCCCCCTCTTAAAGAAAAACTACATCCATGTTAATTAGAAATCTAAGTCGGGTATTTTTATATTTGACTAAGGTTATTATCCTTGAGCTCTCCCTAGGAGACAAGGACTCTGACCCCAAGGTAACATCAAGGACTTAAAACTGACCACAGACTCCGTGACGCTGAAGTTCCCAATCCATTATGAGACCCTGACATCTGACTTAGACCATCTGCTGCTCCCAGAGTCCCCCTTTTTCTTCAGAACAATGACCCTTACCTCATCTTCCTGCCTCTTCCCCTTTATAAACCCCAAAACAGACATCAGAAGTTGGGTCAATTTTAGCCTG
>NW_007778689.1:0-990 GCF_000696425.1 Galeopterus variegatus
GTCTGAGGAAGTGGGACAATTTAGAAGCTAAAGACCAACAGCAGAGACGGCCCCTACCCCCAAGGCCCTTCAGAAGGGGATGGTTACTGGGGACATCACCACACACTAGTGGTGCAGAACTGGTCAGAGGAGAGAAACCTGTCCAGCTGTATGTGCTGGACTAAAGCTGTGTCCCTGTTGCAGGAAGCAGCCCTGGTAGGGAGAGTAGGGCCCAAGGGTGCAGGTGGCCTTAGGGCTTCTACTCAGAACAATACAATGGTGAATCCCAAAGGGAACTACCTTCCTGTCCCCAGGCAGAGTCACTCTTGTGTCCTCCTTGGGAAAAGCATCACATTCCCCCGGGTGGCAAAGGGGAAATGCTTGTAGGGTCCAGCCCCAGTGTCACAAAGCAGGGCCTGGAATGGTGAGTTTTGAGTTGAGAGACAATAAACAAATAACTGGAATACATGAGTTCACTTTCAGTTCTTTTTCTGTAATATAAACAGTGCTGCAGTGGATGTCTTGTAAAATGTCTGAATCTCTGATGTTTCCGTAGGATAAATTCATAGAATTTGAATTTGAACATTTTTAAGCCCATTGCTATACATTACAAAATTATTCACCGAAATGTGTCCCTATTGACTCTCCTTCATGCTATGAATGTGATGAAGTTTGGATGTACTGTCCTCCCAGAACTCGTGGAAATCTGATCCCCGATGTGGCAGTGCTGGGAGTTGAGTCATGGGGGTGGATCCCTCATGAATGGATTCATGCTCTCCTTGGGGGTGGTAGTAAGTGAGTTCTCGCAGCTCTATTAGTTTCCATGAGAGCTCGTTGTTTAAATAGACCCTGGCACCTCCCCTCTTTCTCTCTTGCTTCCTCTCGCCATGTGACCTGCTTGTACCCACTGGCTGCCCGCCACTTACCACCATGAGTAGAAGCAGCCTGAAGCCCGTGCCAGATGCAGCTGCCCCAGAATCGTAAGCCAAATAAACCGCTGTTCTTTATAGA
>NW_007778689.1:2833-3250 GCF_000696425.1 Galeopterus variegatus
CTGAACCCTTGACCTAGGTATTACCAGCACCACACTCTACAGAGGGAGCTAACCAGCCAGCCCTGTCTCCTTACATTCTTGGCCTCTGGCACCCGTGTCCCGGTAGACTCGCTGGGCTGCTGGGAACTGTCCACCCCTCTGTCTGCTCCTTCCAACCCAGATCTTATTGCAGATGGAAAGAGAGCAGATCAGGCAGTCATGGTGGAACTGGCCCTCTGCCTCCATGTCCTGTGGGTACAGACCAGGAATAGGTAGCTAACAGGCATCTCTTAATACCCACCTTGTTCTTTCTCTTCTGGGCTTGGGGAATTGGGTACAGGACAGCTGGGTACTGTGGAAAGTAGAATCATTGAAGAAAAAAAAAAACAGCTGAGAATGGAGTCCAGTTAGGGGCATGAAAAAAGTGTGTAAAAGAAG
>NW_007778690.1:0-485 GCF_000696425.1 Galeopterus variegatus
GTGAGTGGGATTAGGTGACTTTATACAGGATTTGACCAAGGGAATTTTCCCTTTTGCTCTTCCACCTTCTGCCTTGTGAGGACACAGCATTCCTCCACTTCAGAGAATACGGTTTTCAAGGCGCTATCTTGGGAGCAGAGAGTAAAGGCCCTTACCAATTGGACCCTTCATCTTGGACTTCCCAGCCTTTAGGACTATGAGAAATAAATTTCTGTTCTTCATAAATTACCCAGTCTGTAATATTCTGTTATACCAGCACAAACAGACTATGACATCTCCTTATCGCAATAAAGACTAGCCAGATATTACTTTTATTATGTCATTTTTCCTTGAACACTTTCTCTGCAAGGAACATGTTTCATTGATTTTTGCATTCCCAGCATACAGCAATTTCATAATGAACTCTTTGGATTAAAAATTATCGTGAACCATTTTGCAGTCCCACCAACAATGTATGAGAGTTCCTTTTTCTCTGCAACCTCGCC
>NW_007778690.1:1924-3250 GCF_000696425.1 Galeopterus variegatus
TTTTTTTATTGCTATTTTTTTATGTGTGTGGCAAAACTTTTCTTAGTCACAATGTCCAAATGTGGGTTAAAGCTATTATTTCCCTTTAAATATTACTAACATTTTATTGAAGGATATTTTCCTTTAGTGAAAAATTGGCATCCTTTAATAGAAATTGGCATCATACCAAGTAAGCTGATTCAGCAGGAATGATGCACCTGGCAAACTCAAATGATTTTATTTTATACTTTTAGGTTTTCTGCTGTGAAAAGCTATAATAGGTCACATAGTAGCCAGGGACAAAATGCTCATGCAGATTAGATTTTATTTCCTTTGTCTTATATTACCAATATTGATTCTTTTATAGATATAGAAGTTTTATATATCTCTTATATATCATGTAAATAAGCCTTCTATTTTATGTATCTCCCTGTTATAAGTTCCTCCATTCATAGCATTAAAAATTAAACCTACACATATGAGCCAATAGTCTGGCTAAATCATCAAAGGTTGTTTATTTTAAAAATAGAAACAATGATTTATAAATAAGAGATTAAATTCAATAAGAGATCGTGAATACTTTAATATACATTATAAAATCATTCCTAAAAGTCAAAACCTTTAAAACCATTATCCAACATAACTACATAAAACATTTCAAATACTTTTACCAGCTCTTGGATGAGAAAGAAGGGTAGACTTTGTCTTCATAATAATTGATGGCAAACTAGGTTGTATTGAGTTCCTACATTATCCCAGCAATTATGCTAAATGTTGTATATTTTACCCATTTTACCATCAGAATAATTTGAAATAGTAGCTATGATATATCTAGAAGCTAAGATGAACACCTCCCCAAAGTTACATGTTTATAAGATTCCAAGTGTGTCGGACTCCCAAATCTATGCTTTTTGTATGTCCTATGTTTAGTGGATATTGCTGGTACAAAGATTATTGGGAGGACAATGTTTAGTGTTTTATCTTTCCTATTATTAGTATTTATATTTTATGAACATACATACAGTGACTCACAATTTATTTTTTGGAAATACAATCTTTATTATGGTCACATAATGTCAATAAAACATCATCCCTCTTGGCTGGAGGAAGAATAAATGAAATTAAGGATGTCTCAGTTGACAATACCACTAAGAGCACTGAATGTAAAAATGTATATTTACAGTACAAGAAGCTATTTCAGTTACACAAGTAGCTTTTAATAGTTTTAATATTTTAACATTTCCAAATGGAAGTGAATGTGAAATAGTGGCTGAAAAAATTAAACCTTTCAAAAGGTAATATGTTTTCCTGTTTGTTTTGGGGTTTTAGGGTGTGTGTGTGTGTGTG
>NW_007778691.1:0-3250 GCF_000696425.1 Galeopterus variegatus
CAGGCTCCCAAGGCAGTGTGGGGGTAGGGCCAAGGGCCTGAGCCATGCCCCCCCGAAATCTACATCCAGCCCAATGACAACAGCCAGGTTGCCTCCAGAAGTGCCCTGGGCTCCTAAGCTGGGATTGGGGGGACCAAGGGCCTCACTTACATCCTCCAACATCCACATCCAGCTCAGTGATGACCACCAGGCCACTGCCAGAATGCCCCAGGCTCCCAAGCTGTGGTGGGGAGGATCCAAGGGCCTCAGCCATGTCCCCCCTCCACATCTGCATCCAGCCCAATGACAACCACCAGGCCACCATTAGAAGCTCCCATGCCAGAATGAGAGGGGTGCCTCGAGCCTCAACCACACCCCACCCTCCCTCCTTCCTTCTCTTCCTACCCTATTTCCCTCCTCTTTCCCCTCTTCCCCTCCCCCTCAACTGCTCTGCAAAATCTTAGAATGTAAAAATAATAATAATAAGTAAATTAATTAAAAATAAAAATGTATATACACATTATACATATGTGTACATATGTATATTTACTTATTGTTATTGAAACATAGTTGATTGTGCATATCTGTGGGGTACTAAGGTTGAATATCAATACCTGGGTGCAATATGTGATGCAGAAATCAGGATAATTAGCGTATTCAAGATCATGCCGTGTGATCATCTTTCATGGCACTTCAAACTACGTATGTGGTTCACATCCTGTTTCAAGTGGACGGTGTTGGTTTCCTCATCTCTGAAATGGGGATGATGATAGCGCTTGTCTTGCAGGGGTACGTTAGAGATATGATGACATTGTGCATGTAAGTGAAGTGTTTGGCTCAGTGCTTAGCACAAGGAACACATCCAGTAAACATGAGCCACCGTCATCACTATGATGATAGTTCTTACTGTCCAGACTGTGAGTGGTCTCAGCCTCACAGCCCTTCCTTCTGTCATCCACACCTGTTTCATCTCCAAGATGTATCAGAGTGTTTTTCTCATCAACGTGCCTCCAATCTCTCCAGCCTTCAGCCTCTCCACTGCCTCCTTGTCTCAAAGGTACCATTACCTCTCGTTTCGATGACTTCAACTGCTTTCTAACTTGGCCTCCTTGTGCCTTGCCCCCATAATGCATTCTGTATGTTACATCCAGAGAGATTTGTTAGAAATGAAAAATTTAAAGCCATTCAGTGGCATCCATTGCTGGGGGTAGAAGACGGTCCTGGGCATGCCCTGCGAGGTCTGCACGGCATGCTCCTTGCTGTCTTTCTGCACCATCGGTCACTGTTCCTTCTGCCCGCTCAGCCTCTCCAGCTTCTTTCGCCTTGTTCTGATTCCTGGACACTTGTTGCTTGCCGGACATTTTGTTTTGTTTTGTTTTTCGTCTCCCGATTAACACCTGCTCACTCTCTAGATCTCTGCTCAGTAGGATCTTCTCCCAAACTCTTTCTCTGCTTCTCAGAGCACAGAGCTCTTCCTGTTAGAGGGTCTCTAGCTCTGCGCTTTTCTCTCTGCACTGACCGGAGCTGGCAATGACCTCTGAACCCAATGGGTCCTTCTGTCAATTTTTAGAAGGGAGCAGGGACACTACTTGTTCCCAGAAGTGAATTACATGGCTCGAGTCTAGAGCAATTTTTTGAAAAATCATTTTTTTTTTACTACAGAGAAAAGAATTTGCCAAAAGCCAATCAACTGAAAATCAGTTCAACAAATGACCAATTCACCAAATGAGTCATTAAGCAAGACATAATTTATTAAGATATTGAGGAATTTCTGCAAGTGTCTATTTTGTCTCTGCAATTTCCCCTACCTCTGTCCTAGCCCAATCTCTAAAACTCTCAATATCCACCCCTGAGTCTGGTCTTGGTCAGTTTGGAGCTGCCATTTTTGTCCCCAGACCAGAGGCAGGGGCGGGGAGGGTGCAGGGAGGACACTAACAGTGGCAGCAGAGAGAGCTAGCGTGCTCCGATTTATGTATTTATCAATCATTGGATGTCCTTCTTTTGTGACATGCCTATTCAAATATTTTGCCCATTTCTTTCTATTGGGTTGGCTATCTTGGACGGTTTTTTTTTTGTTTTGTTTTTTGTCTCCCGATTAACACCTGCTCACTCTTCAGATCTCTGCTCAGTAGGATCCTTCTCCCAAACTCTTTCTCTGTTTCTCAGAGCACAGAGCTCTTCCTGTTAGAGAGTCTCTAGCTCTGCACTTTTCTCTCTGCACTGACCGGAGCTGGTAATGACCTCTGAACCCAATGGGTCCTTCTGTCAATTTTTAGAAGGGAGCAGGGACACTACTTGTTCCCAGAAGTGAATTATATGGCTCGAGTCTAGAGCAATTTTTTGAAAAATCATTTTTTTTTACTACAGAGAAAATAATTTGCCAAAAGCCAATCAACTGAAAATCAGTTCAACAAATGACCAATTCACCAAATGAGTCATTAACCAAGACATAATTTATTAAGATATTGAGGAATTTCTGCAAGTGTCTATTTTGTCTCTGCAATTTCCCCTACCTCTGTCCTAGCCCAATCTCTAAAACTCTCAATATCCACCCCTGAGTCTGGTCTTGGTCAGTTTGGAGCTGCCATTTTTGTCCCCAGACCAGAGGCAGGGGCGGGGAGGGTGCAGGGAGGACACTAACAGTGGCAGCAGAGAGAGCTAGCGTGCTCCGATTTATGTATTTATCAATCATTGGATGTCCTTCTTTTGTGACATGCCTATTCAAATATTTTGCCCATTTCTTTCTATTGGGTTGGCTATCTTTTTCTTACTGATTTATGGGATCTCTTTGTGTTTTCTAGATGCTACCACTTCATTAGTTACATATACTGGCAATGTCTTTTTGAATTCCGTGGTTTATCTTTGTGTACTGTGAATGGAGTCTTTTAATGAGAAGTTTCTTAGCTTCAGTGTAGGTGAATTGATCATTGTTTGGGGCTGGTGCTCTACTGACTTATTCGAGATATGCTCACTTACCCAGAAGCAATGAATGCATCCTCCATATAGCATTTCAGTTTTTCTCTCACATGAATTAGGTTTTCATTAATCTTGAATTTATGTGTGTGTGTGTGTGTGTGTGTGTGTGTGTGTTTTAGGATATAAAGGTATAATGGTTACATTTTATATGTTTTCAAATTGTCTTATAAGTATTTTTAGAAAGACGATTCTGTGTCTACTGAATTGGAGTGTGGTCTCAGTCATAAATATCCATGTTTGCATACATTTCTTTCTGAACTCTGTATTCTTTTCATTGCTGTATTTGTTTATACAT
>NW_007778692.1:0-1396 GCF_000696425.1 Galeopterus variegatus
TCTTCTCTCAGGAAATAAAATGCTATAAATAAAACTAGCAAGATTGGCTGAAACTCCCATTCTGCTTAAAAGAAAAATATGCAAGTTCAATGCTCTAAATATGTTTCAGATTACCCAAAGTGATATGGGTCTTTCTAAACCAAGTGAGTGAGAATTAGTAAGTCAAAATGAAATAAGTGGGTGTAAGTGGTTAGTCTGTGTATTATGAAGTTCCATTGAATGAATAAATTTTATCATATGCAAAAAGATAATATTTAATATAAAAGAAAGTCAACAAATTTTATTTTAGGCAGTTAGAAAATAGTAGTGCAGCTTTGGCAGAATTGACTTTAATCCAAAACCTACTTCACTTACTCAGTCAGGATCCCGAGGAAGGACGTCGCCCTGCAGATACGCATCACCTGGCCAAGTCCGCTTGGAGCATACTTTCCCTGTGGCATGGAGCAACCCGTAATCAGATCCAGCAAGTCCCAATTAGAGGGAGGGCCTAATGGGAGGGTGGTGCAGACAAGATTCAAGAGAAGAAAACATACTGGCAGTAGCCAGGCTCCTGCCCTTCCCACAGCTCACACAGGGCTACAGACGGTGGACAGAGGATGGACGGGGAGATGGGTCATCGTCCAAGGCCGGGGTGGACCAGCTGCACCAGCAGTACCCGGGCTTTGAGTCTGTGCTGGTGGCATGACACAGACACATCAAGTCTTAATTGAGGAACATTTAAGGGGATACATATGAAAATAACTCCCAGACTCCTTGTATGGTGATACTTCAAACAATTCATGGAAAAATAGAATTAAAAAATAGTATAATTTTTTCACGAACTTCTGAAATGCGCTTGTATCTTTGGCAGGGGAACATCACTGGGGGATCCTGGATTCACTGCTCCTGGGTTCATGGTAGATGGGGTCTAAGCGGGGCTGAGGGACAGAAGGCACCACACAGAGAGCAAACCGTGCATCGTCCCGTTCCTGGGTCCCAGCCTGGCAGTAGGGATGGGGAGGGAGAGAAGGCAGAGGATGAGGTGCGTTTTGAAGGCCTGTTGTTTTGTTTTGCTTTTTTTCTCATGGCAAATATCCGATCATCACCTGGTAGACAATATCGATTTCTCACACAGAGAGAGAAAGGAGACTGGACTCGGAGAGTGCACGCGTCTCCTTTAAGGAAAGATATTTAGCTGTTGGTCAGCCACTTGGGAGACAAAGTCATCATTTGAATTAAGAAGTCTGGACTCAGATCTATATAAATTTATTGATGTTATCTCAAATTCCAAGGAAAAATGTATAACCCAGTTTCCCATAAAGAATTTTAGTGCATAATTGCCAATTTATCTGTCTGTCTTTCTTTGCTGACAGGTTGGTGCTTCCGTGTCCAGAAAGTGAACGTTTGGGCCTCTGTC
>NW_007778692.1:2994-3250 GCF_000696425.1 Galeopterus variegatus
GTGCCAGAAGTGGCTTTCAAAGCAGTCGTGGAGACCCATAGATCCGCCTTCCAGTGGAAGTCCCTACCTGTGATAACACATTCTGACCTACCGGAGCCCAGCTCTGAGGAGGAGCAGCCGTCAGCTTTTGATGCAGCTTATGTCGGGAAGGGGACAGTGGACAGGACAGTGACCTGAGGACTGCAGGGGCAGGCGTGGGCTCTGTGCACAGCCCTGGTGGGAGTGTTCCCACCCGGGACCGAGCTCACCTGAGGGG
>NW_007778693.1:0-3250 GCF_000696425.1 Galeopterus variegatus
GGAGCTATAGTTAATGGCATTGCTTTTAAAGTTTTCTTTTCTGATTGTTTATTGCTGGTATATAGAAAAAGAGTTGATTTTTGTATGTTAACCTTATATTCTGTGAGGAACTTTATAACTCATGTATTGGCCCTGGGATTGTTTTTGTATGTTCCTTGGGATTCTCTACATGAATAATCATGTTATCTGTGGATAGGAACAGTTTTATTTCTTACTTTCTAATCTATATACCTTTTTATTTATTTATTTTTCTTGCCTTGTTGCATTGGCTAGGATCCAGTATTATGTTAAATAGAAATGACAAGAAAAAGGGAAGACATTCTTACCTTATTTCCAATCTTACAGCAAAAGCATTTAGTCTTTCACTAAGTATAATGCTATTCATAGGCTTTTTTTTTTCTTTTTTGCTCCCCATCAATGCTCTTTGTCAGGTAAGAAAGTTCTTTTCTCTCTCTACTGAGGGTAAAAGGGTGTTGAATTTTGGTAAATGTTTTTTTCTGCTTTAGTCTATATGATCATATAGTTTTTATTTTTAAGTCTATTATAATATGGTGAATTCCAGTGGTTAATTTACATATATTAAACCAACTTTGCATTCCTAGCATAACCCCAGTTGATTGTGATATATTATTCTTCTTATGTGTTGCTAGATTCAATTTGCTAATTTTATGTTGAGGATTTTGTGTCTATGTTCATGAGGAATATTGGTATATTGGTCTGTAGTTTTCCTTTCTTGTACCATTTTCTCTGGATATAGAACTCTAGGTTGACAGTTCTTTTCTTTCAGCACTTTAAAATGTTGTGTCACTGTCTTCTGGCCTCCATGGTTTCTGATGAGAAGTCTGCAGTCATTTAATTTGTTATTCCCCCATGCATAATGTTTTGTTTTTCTCTGACTACTTTAAAATATTTTTTTCCTTATCTTTGTTTTGTAGTAATTGACTATGATATGTCTGGGCATAATTTACTTTGAGTTTATCCTATCTGGGATTTACTCAGATTCTTGAATCTCTCATTTTTTTCCTTTGCCCAATTTGTAAACTTTCTATTCATTATTTTATCAAATATATATGTTTGCACCAGTTTTATTCTTTCATTCTGAGATTTTAGTGATATGGTAGATTTTCTGATATTTTTCCTAGAGGTTCTGAGGTTTTTGTCTATTTTTCTTTTAATTTTTTTCTCCCTGTTGTTCAAGTTTACCAACAATTTCCTCTGTCATGTCCATTCTGCTATAATTCTGTCTAGTAAATTTTTAAATTTCAATTATTATGTTTTAAGTTCTAAAATTTCCATTTGTTTTTCAATATAGCTTCCATTGTTCTGTTGGCAATTTCCATTTTTCTGTTCATTTTATGAGAGTTCATTCTTACTTCATGGAAGATGGATATATTAGCTGTTTACAAGTGTCCCTCAATTGGGGTGGCCCTCTGGGGTAAAGCAGCAAGCCCAGGGACTGCTACTATGCTGCCACTGTGGGTTTGGAACGTTCCTCTGAGGGGTGGCCAGTAGAAGAAAAATGGCCCTGGTCCTCTGACTAGAGACAGCACATTTCTCTTGGCTGCACGGTCCTCTGACTAGAGACAGCACATTTCTCTTGGCTGCACATGTGGCATCGCTTCAGGATTTGGGCTGACCTGAGTCTAACCTGGGAGGATGGGAGGAAACAAAGTAGGAAATTCACTGCTGTGTCACCTCCGTCCTCTGACCAGAGACAGCACATTTCTCTTGGCTGCACATGTGGCATAGCTTCAGGATTTGGGCTGCCCTGAGTCTAACCTGGGAGGATGGGAGGAAACAAAGTAGGAAATTCACTGCTGTGTCACCTCCTTTGGCGTTTCAATTTCCTGCTCCAATCTGTCTGCCATCACTTTACAGGATTCTCAGGGTTTCCAGGGTTCTCTGATGGCTGCTTTTTATATTCTGCCCAGGGGTTTTAGTTGTAATCAGTGGGAAAGATGAAGTTTGTGTTCTAACTTTTTCCTAACTGGAATTGGAAGCTTCTCATGTTTTATTGCTTTAAAATCTTACTTACCACTTTGCTTTGACCCAAATACATTGACCAGATTCCTTTCCACGAATTGCTTCCAAACAAACATTGTGGACAACGTGCCTGCACTCTGCTTGATGTCACTGCCTGTGTCTCTTTGCCTCCAGCTTTCCCTGAGCTTGCAGCCAGATACAGCAGGCTCCTTGCTGCAGTATCCCCTGACCAGCCCACCTGGGGTCAGCAGGGCCATGGTCCAGGCTGCCCCCTCGCTGGGGTGAGAGGCTGTTGGTGCCATGCTCTGCAGGCAGAGTGAGTTGTTCCCTTCACAGCCCATGTCTGCAGCCTGTGATTTCTAGTCTGTTGTCATGGTATCAAACCTTCCTGGCCCATGAACATCCTTCTCTCTTTCCTGTCCCTTTTCCAACAATGCTATGTGAGTGACTAGGAGTGTCGTGCTAATGGGCTCTCCCTCACCGAGGGGCGGACCTCAAGAGATGTGTGTGCTTGGCCTTGCGAATGGCAGAGGCAGATTCCTGAACTTATAGCAAGAAGCAGAAGCAGTCCCTGGAGAAAAGGAGACAGAGCCAAGGCCCCTGGAGGTCCAATTACCAAGCGTCACTTTACATTCTCTCTCAGCTGTGCTGTCTGTGCCTGAAAGCAAACAGCTCTCATTAGGGGGATCTGAATCAGCAGGCAGGCTGCCTGGGAGCCCCTCGGGTTGATGGGCAGAGCTGGTGATGGGGACTCCTTGGGGACTGGCTGACACAGGGCAGGGCTCCTGTGCTGGCCCCAGGCCAGCTGATGCTGCCCAGAGGCCAAAGCTGTGACCGTGCATGGCTGCTGAAGTGGATGGCCTTTGTTCCCAGCCTAGGCTGGCCTCTCTCTCTCTCTTCTTCTCCCTATACTTTGGAGGACACAGATCAGCTCGGGGGCAGTAGTGGGGTTTAGGGAGGCCCCCTGGGTGGCCTCTAAGATACACAAAGCAACCATGTGTCCTGGGGGCTGGGCTAGGGGAGCTTCGGAGTGGTCAGACAACACCCAACTCAGTGGTCATTTATCAGGAGACTGTGCCCTGCATTACCCCAAATCCATCCTTCTCTCATTAGACGTGATGGTAAGCACTGAAGACACAGCTTTGACTGAGAGGCTGCCATATTTCTAATGGGAATTTCATGAATGTCCTAGTCATTTAGTCCCCATTCTAGAAGCCTGTATCAGAACCACCTGTGGGGAGAGCTAGTGCACAGATTCCTGGCCCCC
>NW_007778694.1:0-1058 GCF_000696425.1 Galeopterus variegatus
GGACTGCAGGTGTCTTTTTGATATATCGGTTTCATTTCCTTTGAGTATATACCCAGTAGCGAGATAGCTGGATCCTAAGTTAGACCTATTTATAATTCTCAGAGAAATCTCCATACTGTTTTCCACAATGGCTGTAGCAATTTACATTTCCACTGACAATGTAGGAGGGTTTTCTTTTCTCCACATCCTCACCAGAATTTGTTATTTTCTGTCTTGTTGATAACGGGGAGGAGATGATATCTCATTGAGGTTTCAGTTTACACTTCCCTGATGAGTAGTGATTTTGAGTATTTTTATCATGTGTTTGTTGGCCATTTTCATGTCTTCTTTTGAGAAATGTCTGTTCAGGTCCTTTGCCCATTTTTTAATTGGGTTATATGTTTTTTTGCTGTTGAGTGGGGTTCTATATATTCTGGATATCAGCCCATAGTCTGAAGTGTAGTTTGCAAACATTTTCTCCCCTTCTGTAGGTTGTTTCTTCACTTTGTTGATAGTGTTCCTTGCTGTGAGAAGCTTTTCAGTTTGATGTAATCCATTTGTGTATTTTTGCTTTAGTTGCCTGTGCCTTTGTGGTCTTGCTCATAAAAGTACAACCTATTCCTATTTCATGTACCATTTCCCCTATGTTTTGTTCTAGTAGTTTTATAGCTTCTAAATCTTAAATTTAGGTCTTTGATCCATTTTGAGTTGATTTTTGTGAATAGTGAGAGATAAGGGTCTAGTTTCAATCTTCTGCATGTGGATATTCTGTTTTCCTGGTACCATTTATTCAAGAGGCTGTCCTTTCCCCACTGTATATTCTTGGTAACTTTGCTGAAAATCTGTTGGCTATAAACGTGTGGGTTTATTCCAGGGCTCTCTATTCTGTTCCATCGGTCTATTTGTCTATTTTTATTCCAGTACCATGCTGTTTTTGTTATGATGGCTTTATAGTACATTTTGAAGTCAAGAAGTCTGATGCCTCCACCTTTGTTCTTTTTGATCAAGATTGCTTTAGCTGTAAGGGTCTTTTGTGGATCCATACAAGATCTTTTTTTCTATTTCTGTGAAGAATGTCA
>NW_007778694.1:2850-3249 GCF_000696425.1 Galeopterus variegatus
GAAGAACTAGAAAACCTAAACAGACTGATAACAACTGATGAGACTGAAGCAGTAATAAAAATTATCCCAATGAAGAAAACCCCAGGACCAGATGGTGTCACTGCCAAATTCTACCAAACATTTAAAGAAGAACTAATATGAATTCTTCTCAAACTCTTCCACAAAATTGAAGAGGAGTGAATACTCCAAACTCATTCTATGAGGCAAACATCAACCTCATACCAAAACTAGAAAAAGACACAACAAAAAAAGAAAACTACAGACCAATAACCCTAATGAACACAGATGTGAAGATCCTCAGTAAAATACTAGCAAACAGAATCCAACAACACATTAAAAAGATTGTTCACCATGATCAAGCAGAATTCATCCCAGGAATACAAGGATGGTTCAAAATAC
>NW_007778695.1:0-551 GCF_000696425.1 Galeopterus variegatus
AGCTGCAAATGCGTCAGTGTAACTAGTATGTACTTTAAAACTGATTATAGATGTTTGTACGTGTTGAGTGTTTAGTGCACAAGGTGCCTTTATATACAGCATTTTATTTATCCTCAAAAAACCTCTGTAAGGCAGACGTCGTCACTCTTGTTGAACAGATGAGGAAACCTTATGTCCGTGTTCAGTAATTTGGCCACCCACTCACCATTCATTTATTCTACTTTTTTGAACAGCTTTACTGAGATATAATTAACCTACTTGTATCATATAATTTACCTTTTTAAAGTGTACAGGTCAGTGGTTTTTAGTGTATTTACAGCATCGTACAACCATCACCACGATCTAAATTTCAGAACATTTTTGTCCCCCCAGAAGAAAACTTGTAGCCATTGGCAGTCCCTCTAATTCCAGGCCCAGCCCTAGAAAATCACTAATCTAATTTCTGTTGCTATGGACTTGCTATTCTGGTCATTTCATATAAACGAAGTCATATGATATTGGTGATCTTTTGTGACTGGCTTCTTTGACTTAGCATGATGTTTTCAAGGTTC
>NW_007778695.1:2294-3249 GCF_000696425.1 Galeopterus variegatus
GATGGTAATTATAATAAAATTAATGATACAAAAGAACTTCATATATAACAGGACAGTTTGATAGATCAGTGGGGTCTCCTTTGGGACGATCCCATGACTATTGATCTGTTGATGGGTGGTAATGGCACTATTGAAAGTCCCAAATGAATATCTAATTTTTTAAAAAGATAGAATGTGAAAGAGAAAATTTTATTATTATGGCCTCTTGATATAGAGAAAAATTAAGTTAAAAAGGCTCTTCTTGTGCTTCTTCCTACGGGTATGTGGTTATTGTGTAAAGCAGTGTGTCAGTGTGCTCGGGCTGCCATAACAAATTACCACAAAGTGAGTGGATTAAACAACAGAAATGTATTGTTTCAAAATCACAGTTCTGGAGGCCCAAGTCTGTAGTCAGGGTGTCTGCAGGGCTGCTTTTCTCCGAGGGGTGTGAAAGGAACATCTGCTCCAGACTTCTCTCCTAACTCCGGGGGTTCCTTGGCTTATGGTAGCATATCTCCAGTCTTCACATGATGTTCTTCCTGTGTTTCTGTCTCCAAATGTCCCTTTTTATAAGGACACCTGTCATATTGGATTGGGGCCCACTGTACTAAGATGAATATAGCCTCATCTATCTCCTAATAAGGTTACATTCAGCGGTCCTGGGGGTTAAAGCTTAAACTTACAAATCTTGGGGGGATACAACTCAACCCATAGTAGGTGGTTTCAGTTCTAAAGTGATACAGTATCAGGCAACAGTTTGAAAACAAGGCTGAAAATTATATTCAGTAGTGTGAGTTCGACTTTGGGACTGCTAATGAATTTGGTTTTATGACTTATCTTTTATGGAAAACTTTAGATGGTTAGAATTAAGTTGCCTCTACCTCACTGAGTAGAGCTTTTTTGTAATCTCAAGGGAGTTAGTACACAATGTTTACATCAAGTGTGGTACATACACTTAATAGTGAATGTTATAGTT
>NW_007778696.1:0-635 GCF_000696425.1 Galeopterus variegatus
TAGAACCACGTTAAATTTTCTAAGAAGGTAAAATGAGTTCAGAGCTAGGAAGTATGTTAGCGATCATTTAGTCCAGTGATTTTCAAACCTTTTCAAAGTCCACAATAATAGAAATTCAAAACAGAAAAGTTTCCACAGTAACATCTAAATAGGAACAAAGTCAAACTAAACCCTAATCATGGGTCTTTTTTGCTTATAAATGAAAGACTGATAGAAATTTTCAATTTTTTCTTAAGCTTGGTTCTTCCCATAAATATTTTTTTGTCAAGGATCCTCCACATCAACCATAATTGTCAGAAAATGGATAAATCAAGAACAAAATTAAAAAGCCACTGAAACGCCTTAATGAGACTTATGTAGTTTAGTATTGATTCTCTCAAAAGTAGATCTTGAGATAAGAATATCTGTACAATTAGTTTATTTGAAAGGCAATCCCAGGGAACACCCGAGGTAATGGGAAGTGACAGAAAGGAAAGACAGGAGAGCCAGTAAAATGTTTGCTTTAAAAAAAAAAAAAATTAATTATTTTTTTATTGGTTATAAATATTCATGGGGTACAAAGCTAATTGTCACCACTCATGCACAAGATGTGATGACCAGATCCATACTGGCAGCATGCCCATTACCCGAATTGT
>NW_007778696.1:2831-3249 GCF_000696425.1 Galeopterus variegatus
TGTATTATGGATATTAATCCCTTGCTGGATGCATAGTTAGCAGAATTTTTCCCCCACTCTGGAGCTTGTCATTTCACTCTATTGATTTATTCCTTGGCTGTGCAGAAGGTTTTTAGTTTGATATAGTCCCATTTGTTTATTTTTTCTTCTGTTGCTTATGCCTTCTGGCTAGTGTTCATAAAGTCTGTGCCCAGACCTAGTTCCTGAAGTGTGTCATCTATATTTTCCCATAGTAATTTGATAGCTTTAGGTCTTATACATAAGTCTTTAATCCATTTTGAGTTGATTTTAGTATATGTTGAGAGGTGCATGGCTAGTTTCATTCTTCTGCATATGGATATCCAATTTTCCCGGCAACACTTATTGAAGAGGCACTCTTTTTTGCAATGTAAGTTTTTGTTGCCTTTGTCAAATATCA
>NW_007778697.1:0-719 GCF_000696425.1 Galeopterus variegatus
TCTCTATGAGTATCTATATCTACACACGCATTTACATATTTACATATACATATTATTAATGAACCATTTGAGAACGGGTTGGGATATCAGGCCCCTTTATCATTAAATACTTCAATATGTATTTCCTAAAAACAAGAATATTCTCTTACATAAAGAGTGTAGTTATCAAAGTCAGGAAATTTAACATTGCTACAATCTTATTATCTAATGCACTGTCCATATTCAATTTCAGCAGTTTTTTCTATAGTGTCATTTATAGTTTAATTTCCCTGGTTCAGGATCTATCCAGGATCACACACTACATTTAATTGTCATGCCTCTTTAGGCCCCTTTAATCTGCAGTAGGTCATCAGCCATTCTTTTCTTGACTTTGACATTTTTGAAGATTACGGGACAGGTGTTTTGTAGAATGTCCTATAATTTGCATTTGTCTGATGTTTCTCAATGATTAGATTCAGCTTATACATTTTTGGCAGGAGTATTACAGAAATGATACTATGTCCCTCTTGATGCAAGATAACAGGACATTTTGTTCTAATTTGTGGGGAGATACTATGAGATTATATAATATCATGTTTTTGTCAAATATTTACCCACTAGTTGCAGCATCCATTGGTGATTTTCTAATTTCATCATTTCTTCTGTATTTATAAGCTGGAATTATACTGTAAGAAAACGCTTTCCTTTATCCCCCATTTAATCACTCATTTATTTATTTA
>NW_007778697.1:2631-3249 GCF_000696425.1 Galeopterus variegatus
GAGTTTTTCTCTTGCCAACTTGCTTCTCTTACTGGGGTCCCTCACCCTATTCCCCCCAGCACCTCCTCACTCTGAAGAAGAGGATTGGAATGACTCAACAAGGGCTGTTTGAAATGAGAGTGTGAGGTTTTAATCCCTGAGGTGCTGTTTCTTAGGGCCAGTGTTCCTGGTGAGTCAACAGTCATAGACATCACCTGGGAGCTTGTTAGAAATGCAGAGACTCAGATCCGAAGATCTTCAGGTGATTCATGTACACATTAGAGTTTGAGAAACACTCATCTGTAAATTTGACAATAGTTTGTAGACTATTAAAAAAAGTGAGGTCAAAATAGATATGCCTTCAAGAATTTAAGAAATTAACAATAGCCTTCCTATATGCCAATAACACAATAGCTGAAGAAGAAATCAAGAAAGCAATCCTATTCACAATAGCTACCAAAAAAAAAAAAGAAATACCTAGGTGTAAATTTAACCAAGGAGGTGAAAGACCTCTGCAATTAAAACTATAAAACATTGGTGAAAAAAGTTGAAGAGGACACAAACAAATGGAAAGATATATCATGCTCATGGGTCAGAAGAATTAACATCAAAATGTACATATTACTAAAAGCAATCTTC
>NW_007778698.1:0-706 GCF_000696425.1 Galeopterus variegatus
AATTGTGTAAGTCACACCTGTTCTGAAAAACTCTCAGAAACTTTTGGGAATGCCCACTTAGAATATCCAAACTGAGGCTTACACTTATATTTGCCCATGCACGTTCCAAACAAGAATTTGTGGAACTTCAATATGGATAATTCATCGTGGTACTTTGTTTCCATACTTTACCTGAATTCCCAATGGGGAACCTTCTCTGAGGACACTTCACAGTGATTTCCACTAGGGTCACAAGGGGGTAAAGTGAAATCTCATCTAATGGATTTGTCCCATATGCTTTGAAACCGGGAGATACCCTCAATGAGATGCGAGTCAACATTTTCCCTTTTTGTTTCACTCAGTGAAGCCAAAGTGTTCTACGGGAAACTTGTGACTATCAGTCACCAAGATCTTAAAGGAATGCTGTCTTGCTATGTAAGCACTGTAGCTGAAATGGTGTTTCCGGAGGTTAGACCCAACCAAGAATTGACATCACATTGGAAGGACTTTAAGACTGGGGCAGTTTGATTCCCTACGTTAGATTAATTCTGTTCTGGGAAACTTGCGTAAATATATTCCAAAGAAGTGGACGGTGCACATTACCCAACAATGCCTGGAAAAGTTCTCACAAAGGCGGGATATTGACACGTTCCAAACAATCATTTCCTGAGGGTACTTGTGACGTTGATGTGGTGTTGAATTGTTTCAGTGCACTAAGTTCAAATCA
>NW_007778698.1:2490-3249 GCF_000696425.1 Galeopterus variegatus
TAATGGTGCTTTTCCATTCCCTATCTAAAGAGGAATATCTGAGAGTTCTTTGTGAGGTGTAACTTGCAGTGTTTTATTCACTCACGTACACTGCGTCTTGTAAGGGGAACTTTCCTCTTTTAGGATTCTCAGAGATTTGCAGGAATATTCCCTTACTGGACAATTAAGGGGATTGTAGTGGTTAATTCCATGACCCGTTCCAAACCAGAACTTCATCGCCAATATGGGAAGTCTACATTGTGATGATTTGCTTCCCTCTGAAAACCTCATATGTGAAATGGAAACCTCCTATATCCAATACTGCTTTTGATTTGGTTCCTCGATACCTGTTCCAAACAAGAACTTCTTCACCACGTGTGAGTTCTACTTTGTCGAGTCTTGTTTTACTCGGTGAAGCTTCATTCCAAATGTCACACCTCTTCTGACAATCATCCACAGAGCTCTTCTCAAATGCCCTCTTAGCACATGCAGACTGCTGCCTCTATTGGTGTTTTCCCACAAACTACCCAAAGGGGAATTTGAAAACGTTCGACGTGTATTCGTCATGGTGCTGCTCTTTTTCCTGACAAAGCCTGGAAAACCAAACAGGATCCTCCTCTGATTATGCTTCATACTCATTTCCACAAGGGTACCTTCGTGGTGCAGTCAAGTCTCGTCTAATTCTCCTTTCCCGTGCGCTTTCAAACCCCGAGCACCATCCGATGATGTGTGAGTGTACGTTCTCCTCTCTTGCATCCCCGCGTGAAGCTTCCTCGTGTG
>NW_007778699.1:0-896 GCF_000696425.1 Galeopterus variegatus
TTATTTCCTTTTTCCATTTAGAGATGGACGAGGGCATAAAGACCAGTGCAGGAGGTAAAAGGAGGGACTAAAGGCTGTACAACTGGTGGACAGGTTAACCTTCAGCTGGGAGTGAGGGCACGAGCGATTCAGCTGGAAGATTCTGAGGGCTGGGGAGGAGGGACCGCAAACAGCCTGCAGGAAAGCTAGGAAACCTGGGCCAGGTGTGAGAGGCCAGGTGAAGCACTGCAGGTGTTCATGCCCAGGCTGGTTTGGGGTCCTGGGGAGGCCCTCCCTGGCCCTGGTGGCTTTCCTAGCTAGCACTTATTCCCATGGAAGGCAACTAGATGGAAGAAACTGGAACAAATGAGGTGAAAAGGTTTTTAAAAGAAACAGGGAAGGAAAGATGGGAGGAATAAGAAAAGGCAGGGAGGGAGGGGGGGAACTCTTCTGTCTATGCCACAACCCGATGTGCACCAGATGTAGCAAAGGCACAAAGAATCTCTCCAAAATCTATTTTTAAAAGAAAAAGAATCAACAGAGAGAGAGAGAGGAGAAGGATATCAATCTGAAAGAGGGTTTTGAAATATCGTGTTTTACATTTCACTTACAAAATACACCTTTATTCTTCTGTCCCATCCAACAACGATGATACACCTAGAATAACACAATTTTACATTTTGATAATTAAGCTTTTTATCTGTTGAATTTTTGCATGGAATTAATATTGTGGTTTAACTTTACCATATCCTTGTGATAAATGAAGACAGCAAGAACATGATCTCTTCTGCTTTTTTATGAAGAGGAAGATAAAATGTGATTTGATTCATTAGGATCAGTGTTTTAACTGGTGCTTAAAAGATTGGGAGACAGGGGCCGGCCCGGTGGCGCACTGCGCTAGTGCGCCACTTGGGAAG
>NW_007778699.1:2559-3248 GCF_000696425.1 Galeopterus variegatus
CTGGAGTCATTTTTGTCTCTTTTACTTCGACTTCTTTTGTCCCCTGATGATAGCTGGAGAATGATTGTGTCTTGTCTTCCCTGTAGGAGTTTTGCAGGCCAGAATCAGGGAAATGTTGCCAAGAAGAGACACAGCAAATGAATGAATGCGGTGAGCAGTCTCTTAAAAAATCACAGTAACAACAAAGGAGACTCGTTTTTAGTTTATTAATCTAGATTTTGACTTATGTGATGTTTAAAGTGTTTAGAAAGTTATCTCTTTTAAGAAAGCAGGTAAATACCAGGTAGTGAAGGAACAGATGCATGATAGATGGAGCACACACATTTCTGCAAAGTGCATCCCTACTAAATGCAAGTTTGGAGTCATTAGGTAAAATGAAATGCCAGAGAAGAAGGACACAGGGTGTTACACATATTCTAGATTCTCAGTCACTTGATTTTTTTTTCACGTTTGCCACAAATGCCTAATCTTGCATCAATATTTTGTGGAGACTACCAAGTAGAAAGTGGCTTGTGGTGTTTCAGGGTGTACAGGCAACACCCATTGCTATAGCTCCATATTTTCAGGCAGCCATCTCTGTCCCCATAACTAGCCCAGGAAACAGAGTGTCCCCTGAGGATGGCATAGCAGGAATCATCCCCCGAATGTTAGAGACACTAGAGAAGGCACGTATCTTCTTCTGCTGGAGT
>NW_007778700.1:0-982 GCF_000696425.1 Galeopterus variegatus
ACTGATCTTTGACAAAAGCAACAAAAACATACATTGGGGAAAAGACTGCCTCTTCAATAAATGGTTCCGGGAAAATTGGACATCCATATGCTGAAGAATGAAACTGGACCTGTATCTTTCACCATATTCCAAAATCAACTCAAAATGGATTAAGGGCTTAAATATAAGACCTAAAACCATAAAATTGCTGAAAGAAAACATAAGGGGAACCCTCCAGGAAGGATGACTTGCCTTTTCCACAATGTCATGTAGCTGGAATCACACAATATATAACATTTTCATATTGGCTTCTTTCACTCAGCAATATGCATTTAAGTTTCCTCTATGTCTTTCATAGTTGATAATTCATTTCTTTTTAGTGCTGAATAATATTCCATTGTCTGAATCTACCATAGTTCATGTACCCTTTCACCTATGAAGGATATCTTGGTTGCTTCCACGTCTTGGCAGTTATGAATAAAGCCACTATAAATACCTTTATGCAGGTTTTTGTGTGAGCATAATGTTTCAGCTACCATTTTGCATTCCCACCAACAGTGAGTGAGATTTCCTGTTGCTCCACATTCTTGACAGCATTTGGTGTTGTCAATGTTCTGGGTTTTGGCCATTCTAATAGGTGTATAGTGGTATCTCATTGTTGCCATCTGTATTGATGAGGTGTCTGTTAAGGTCTTTTGCCAGTTTTTTAATTGGCAAGTGTGACAGTCTTGACTCCAATCCTGATTTCTCTACTTTCAAGTGATGATGTTGGTCTGTTCTCTCACTCTTGTTTCTGTATTTACAAATTATAATTGTTGTTAAGCTACCTCTTGATATTGTGAAACTGAAAGACAGTATTTGTGTAGGCATCTGGTATATAGAAGGAAATCAATACTAGTTTCCCTTTCTTCCATGCAATTAAAATCCTGCCCAACCAAATATTATTTCTTTACTGAAGCTTTCCCTGTCATTTGAATGTTTATTGTCTTCTTCTAATTAAGGA
>NW_007778700.1:2723-3248 GCF_000696425.1 Galeopterus variegatus
TTTTTTTTTTTTAATATATAAAGATGACTGGTAAGGGGATCTTAACCCTTGCCTTGGTGTTGTCAGCAACACGCTCTCCCAAGGGAGCTAACCAGCCATCCCCACATAGGGATCCAAACCTGTGGCCTTGGTGTTATCAGCACCACACTGTCCCAAGTGAGCCATGGGCTGGCCCTCACAAACTGACTTTTAATTCATATTTGTTTTATACAAATTAGTTTGGGTTAAATGAGTCTCTGGTGAATTGACTTTGTAGAAGCAGTAGGAAGCTTCTTTATTGTCAGGATGCCCACTGAACTCCTGATATTTGGAAAATTGAAGTGGCAGGTATATCTGGTGTTTGTGTCCCACACAAGAAAACAGTACCTGGTAAGGTAAATATCTGTGTACTTTCTAAGGTAAAGATAAATAGAGTCTCTGTTCCTTTATTAACCTAGACATGCATGTGTAAACATGTGTGTGCATCTCTCTCTCTCTCTCACACACACACACACACACACACACATATCACCAAGGGAGTGGTAT
>NW_007778701.1:0-873 GCF_000696425.1 Galeopterus variegatus
TCTGTGGCTAAATACCCAATTGACCATGGCATGGGTTGTAGATTCACTTTCTCTTCCACGCACTGTGTTTTTGTTTCATTTAAGATGATAACAAGCTTAAACTCTTCACACATTTTAAATAACCAAAGCAATGGTACTTTAAGATAGGCCAAATATAAGAAATCACCTGAGAAACATCCATCCTAAAGGGCTTGAAAAATGGATTATGGTCTTGTGCTTGGAAGAAATAAAGTTCTAATATATTGAAGGGGAAGAACGTCTAGAGGAAGCCATTCAAAACTAATTGACTTGCAATAGTCAAAAATAAACCCTCAGGTCCTTGACATCAAAGATAGCTGACTTACGTACAAGAGCATATAGTTACCATATACATTTAAAATTATTCTTACGAATCCCAAGGAAATCATGTTTGTTTTCCAGTTGCATTATATGCAATAATCACTTTAAATTCCCATGTCAGACCATATTTTAAACACTAGAAAAAAAGACACAAAATTGATTATTGCTTTTGTTTTCTAACCCAAAGTTGAAAATGTAATATACTATGGCTTTGGCAATAGTAATGTGCTGATTTATCTTAATATCAATCATGAAGTAAATTAACCAGAATATCAGTAATAAAGTGAATTTGGCCACTTAACCTAAGATAACATTAAAAGCGGTTGAACTCATTGTAAAATGGTATGATACTCCAATTTTATCTGTGGCAACAAGTACCCATAGCTGACAGCTATGTAACTATGACAGCTATGCACTATCAAGCATCATTACAGATAAGACAGTTACAGATCAGCTGCTTGCTAGATATGTGAACATGGGCCAATGGCTTAACTTCTCTGACTCTAAAAGCTTTATTAAAAAGAAAAAAAAAAA
>NW_007778701.1:2319-3248 GCF_000696425.1 Galeopterus variegatus
ATAGCTGACAGCTATGTAACTATGACAGCTATGCACTATCAAGCATCATTACAGATAAGACAGTTACAGATCAGCTGCTTGCTAGATATGTGAACATGGGCCAATGGCTTAACTTCTCTGACTCTAAAAGCTTTATTAAAAAGAAAAAAAAAAAAGCCTGAAAGGCAACATGTATTTCTGAGAGTGATTTTGACTCTAGCATAAAGCATCACATAAATGGTGAAGATATATCATTAACATTACTGACCTTTGAAGATATTTGCAGTGACAACCAGCTCACAAGGCAGTGTGCTACCTCATACCAGAACAGAAAATTTGAGTGTGTACGTGTTGAGTATGTGTGTGAATGTGTGCGTGTGTATCAGCCAAATTTAAAACTCTCTTCTTTCCCCTCAATAAGATACTCTGAGAGTCACTTGGATAAGTTTATCAAAACCTTATTTAATGTGATGTTTCCCCAGTCAAGCCACTTCTCTAATTGGCATACATTTCAGAATTGCCATTGTCCTTACTCATTTTGATTTTGAAATTCGCCAATTTGGAGTTAAAAAAAAGTCTTGAACTTAACAGCACATTCCTGCACTGATGTGATGATGACAGTGTGAAAAGGCCCATGGCATTACTTTTCTGACAATCACTCTTTTATTAACGCACCTCAAATGACTTTAGATTTTTTTTCCTTTTGGCATCCACATCATGCTGATGGCTCACAGTGAGCTTGCCGTCAATTATAGTCTGGTACCTGTAGTACTTTTTCACAGGAAACACTGTTAAGCTTGTCCTCTTGCTATCCTGTAATTAATGAGTTTGGGGGTTTTTTTGTTTGTTTGTTTGTTTGATTTTTTTTTAAATTTAACGTGGAAAGTTATCTTATTTCATCTAAAATGTATACCTTGTTGAATTGTATGCATCATTCTGATGTGGAAAAA
>NW_007778702.1:0-1272 GCF_000696425.1 Galeopterus variegatus
TTTTTTTTTTTGTCTTTATGAGTATTTTTGTGGCCGGCTGATAACAGGAACCGAACCCATGACCTTAGTGTTATAAGGCTGTACCCTAACCAACTGAGCTAACCAGTCAGCCCCTATAATCCAGAATTTTAAATGAGGGGTACAAGTTGTGATATTTTAAATGATAATTCCCAATGTGTTGAAAAAATATATGAGCAAATGGAGTCATTTAAAGTAATATTGAGTGAAAAGAAAAAAAGCAAGTCCCAGAAGATTATGTACAGTATGATACCATCTTTAGGAAGCTCAAAATTATCAAAATTAAAAAATATATTGTGTTAAAAGTAGAAACGTGTGAAAAATCAATGAAACAAAAAAGCATGAGCAAGATTCAAGATAGCTATAATCCCTAAGGGGTAAGCCTGAGGGTGATGTAGAGAAATAGCACACAAATAGTTGCAAATTATTGGGACACACATACACAAGCTTTATCATGAATATTAATCATTTTTTAAGTGCAAGAAAATCAGGAGGTTTAGATTATCTAGGAACAAGTTGATGATGAAAGTGTAGTATTTCCCTGCTTAATAAACCATATTATTCTAAACATATGGAGTATTGTGTTCTTTGACCTCAACTTTTCACCATATTATTTAATATGTGGCAAATATTTTTTTGAAATTCCTAATAGCTAAACAATGTGCACAATTATCTTTCTTAAAAGTATATTTTGTATGCTTTGTTTTACGATTCAACTTACTTTTTAAATGATACCAGAGTGAGACTAGTATTTTTAATTAATCAATGAGAATAAAGGAAATAGATTATTCTGCTTATGTTCACAGTTGGTGTTATATGATCATAATTTTGATCAATGAATGCATTATTACTAGGAGAATATTTACATGACTATGTTTTTGATTCCAAAGACTAGGTGCAAGTGAACTCTGATTTCCATTAAATCATGTTGAAAAAGGCTCCTTCTTCCTAGTAAATCAATAGTGTAGAAAGCAAATACAATTTTAACGATCAGATATGAAAGTTGAGAGAAAAAAACAACCTCATATCAATATCACACTGCAATTTTAATAAAATAAGAAGGATCCCTCATAATCTTAGGCAACCTTGAATCTAGTAGAGACTGACATAAAGTTTAAGTGTAAATTCTTTCAGTTTTATAAAATATAAAACGATTCTTACATCTTTAAAAAGATGGGGCATACAGCAGTGCTTGCAAAGGCTCACCAGTATGTATTGTGAAATAAATCTTTTTTAACTTGCTGGGTACAAGAG
>NW_007778702.1:3005-3248 GCF_000696425.1 Galeopterus variegatus
ATGTTTAGCAGAAATGCATAAGTATTTTTATGGTTTAAATTAGGGAAAATATGATATTCTATATATAATGCTATTAGTTGGTGGATATGATACAAAGTCTTAGTAGAATAACTAGTATGAATGTGACAGAAAGTGATATGATTTTTGTGTCTGTAAAATGTGTTTGAAACAAGTCATGCTTCGAGAGATCAAAATTAAAAGGTTACACTGCATTTTGTCTACGACCTTGATATAATTTCATTC
>NW_007778703.1:0-1013 GCF_000696425.1 Galeopterus variegatus
TTTCTATAATATGACCCACATGGCAAATCATTAAAGATGAGGCAGGGCATTATCAGATCTTAGGGTAATTTATTATTGGAAGTACTAGAAAGATCTCAGTTAGCATATTTGCTTTAGGTATTACTCTAGGAATGGTTATGTAAGCAACATTTCCTAAATACTCTAATAGTGAATTCAGCAGAAAAAAACTTGCTTGTGTAACATAATTATTTATGAATTAGCTATAGTATATGCTATGACTGTGCATAACTATACTTATGGATTTTGACTTATATGTATAAAATGTTATTTATGAAACTACTAGCCAGGGCTATTAGATATTGCAATAAAAGTACATGCCAGGAAGTTTCCTGAGTGATAAGCTAAGTTAGTCGACTTCTGGCTATCAGGAATGGGGCTAGAAAAAAGAATTGATCTTCAGAGCAAAGGTTCAAGTTGACCATGCAAAGTTGTACATGGCAAAGGACAGGAAATCAAATCAATAAAAGAAGAATACGTGACAGTTATAACCGCCATACATGTCAAGGACAACAAGTTTGAGTGGCATCTTTGGTCTGTGCTGTTAAGTACCTGAGCCCTGGAGTCAAAACTGTTATATTTACTCCTTCATGTAACTCTAATTCATATAATCAGGTTGAACAAACTGATATAGACACAACATAAAGAAAACTAAATTTGGAAAAAAAGTCAAATTTTAGAAATTTACTTTAAAATTTCTGTGAGATAGCTAAGTACAAACGCCAAGCAGAGAACTGAATAAAGACATTCTCTCTCAGAGAACAGAAATCTGAATTGGAATTATTTGGGAGTCCTCAGAATACAGACAGCAACAGTAACAGATTAAAGTACAGGATGTGAAGGGAAAAGAGCTCTGGGTTTTACACTAAATAATTCAAATATCTATGCATTAATTGAGAAGGAAAAGCTCACAAAGACAATGGATCAGAAGAGATCCAAAAGAATATACTCTTACAGAAACCGAGAGAAGAAAGTGCTTTTACTGTTTTTTTTTT
>NW_007778703.1:2675-3248 GCF_000696425.1 Galeopterus variegatus
AAAAAGTTGATTTTGATATTAGAAATTCTTTAGGATTTTAAGTTTCCATTACTTTGTTAATGTAACTGAAGTTGAGATTTGCAAAATAAAAAGTTACTTTTAATAAAGCAGCATTTTTAAAAATTATTAAATTATCTTTTAAAAAATATTGGAGTCTGATATTTCTTTCCCTGGATATTCTTCACTGAAGAAAATAAAAAGTTGAGACAGAAACTATGACCCAGATTCCCATTCAACCTCTCCAGAATTCAACTTCCTTCTGCTTTCTTTGTAAGCTGTCAACTTTACAGCTGAAGCCTGCAGTGCTTGTCTCATTAAGAGTGATTCCATTTCCAAAGAAAGGACAAACCTTGGTGTGGAACTGTGTGTCAATGGGTCGGGTGGGTTGGTGAGTTACTCATTTTGCCTGTGTTACAGCTCGCTAGTCACCTATGAGCCTTGATTCTAACTGGCTCTAATGACAATGCAGAAATTCTCCCATCATCAGCTGAAGGCAGAAAATCCTCCGCAGCACAGCTAAAGCTGTTCAAGCTTGACAGCCTTTGCTGAAAAGAAGTTTCTTTGACAGCAGCT
>NW_007778704.1:0-843 GCF_000696425.1 Galeopterus variegatus
AATAATAACTTTTCTAGTACAAAACTCATATAAATGCCAGACAAAATGTAAATAATATTCTTTACAAGCACAGTTGAGGTCCAAAAAAAATGAGCAGAAATCCCCAGGAGACAAAATGGGGAGGAAACATAAAGCCAGAGCAGTGAGCTGACGGTTACAAGTAAATTGACCTTTGACTACCCTGTGGAGAGACGTAGTGAAAGGTGGCTTCTGGACTCAGAAATCTAGGGCTAGTGCTTTTCTACTAGAAGTTGAAGCCCTGTGCCTGTGCCATGTGGAGAACTGGAACTAAGCAGCATCTCCCCACCTACATACACACACTACTCCCACAGAGAAAGAATGGGCCAGAAAATATTCCACGACCACCACAAAGGGAGAAAATAAGGAAGCTTCTTTGTTTTGACCTCAGCTCTGGGTATGTGTGGGGCAGGGGCAGGAGGGTGGAATGAACTTCCCTTGAGAATGTGTAAACATAAGCCTAATTCTCTTTATGAACAAAATATACATGATCCAGGGCCCCCCAAGCTAAGAAATCAACTTAGAATTTGGCCTAGGATCTCTAGGGCACCAAGAAGAAGCAAATGTAAATTTGGAAGACATACCCTCAATCCAAGCCTCACAGAATTCCCCCAGATAAACCTGGCTGAAGATGAGTTTCTTATAATCCAAAAGTACAAAATGGATGGAAAAACAATGCAACCTAAACAAAATTCAAGAGATACAACAAAGAACCAATTAGGCTCCCCAGAAATTCATTTAAAGAGCTATCAGATAAAGGTTATAAAATAAATTTTAAAATGATTAAAGACATACAATAATGAATCAAAGATATAAACACACAAG
>NW_007778704.1:2024-3248 GCF_000696425.1 Galeopterus variegatus
AACAAGTAGTTGAACCAATCTATAGTGAAGGCCAAGTACACTCCTAACATATATATATATAATTTAACAATATTTTTAATCTTTTTGATTTTCCAGTTGCATTTGTTTCACAAAACTTTAAGAATATTTCATAAGAGAAATGCAAGTGAAATTATCCTTCTGAACTATCCGTTTTCTGGGCACTGAGCAGCCCTCTGAAATAGGTCAGAAATAACACTTCTGAATTATATATTTTCTGGGCACTGAGTACCCCTCTAAAATCCGAAGAGTCACGTCATTCTTCAGATCTAAAAATTCTCACTTCTTTCAAAGGTTCCTCCCTTCCATGTTCTTTCTTCTAGGACTCCTATTTGTTGAAGTTGCTCCTCTCGGTTTTTCTCTATGTCTCATCTTTTCTCTCACATTTTCCATCTTTTTTCTTTCTGTTTGATATTCTGAGTGACTTCCTTAACCTTATTTTCTAATCTTTCTATTGAATTTTTTATTTAAGTAACTATAATTTTATCTCTAAGAGTTTGCTGTTCCTTGAGTGTTGCTTTTTCTCAGCAAACTGTTCTTGTTTTGTGGATATATTAACTTCTTAAACTTAAGTATATTACAGATTTTGAATTTGTTTTTTCTTTGGTGATGAAAATGTTTTGCATCCCCATGAGTGATGGTTACAGGGTTATTTAAATAGGTAAAAATTAATGAGCTGTACACATAAGATTCATGAACATTCTACCTTTAAAAAAACTGACTTTGCTGTTATAGAAAGAATGAAAGCAAGGGTAGATCTCAGTTTTACTGGGTCTGAAGCTTTTACAAATTACAAAGACAAAATTAGGTTCGAAAGTAAATATTTAGAAAGATAAAAGAAATTAAACAAATTACAAGTTTTAGGAAGCTATTAAATACCACAGCCATTATAAAATCCAGAAGAGTAACATCATTTTTGTTAATTAACTTTCTGACACATCTCTATAATGCTTTTTTCCTACCTTTTTTGGGCTGCATCCTTTCTGATCACTTCTTCATATGATAGTATTTTGTATGATCTTTTTCTATAGAGAGAAGAGAGAGAGATTAGTCAGTCTTGTCCCTAATATGGTGAATTGAAAGTTATCTTCAGGGCCGGCCCGGTGGCGCACTGCTACAGTGCGCCGCTTGAGAAGCGCAGCGGTGCTCCCGCTGAAGGTTCGGATCCCACATGCAGACCGGTTCCCGCTCACTGGCTGAGCGAGG
>NW_007778705.1:0-3248 GCF_000696425.1 Galeopterus variegatus
TACAGTCTGACATATGATAGTCAGGGTATAACTTACCAAGGTGATGGAAAGGATGTGAGGGTTAGGCAATATTCGGTGAGACTGCACTTCAGGGACAAGGAATAGCCAGTGCAAATATCCTGAGGTAGTAGACTTCAATGACCCATGCAAATATTTGGTGAGACTGCACTTCAGGGACAAGGAATAGCCAGTGCAAATATCCTGAGGTAGTAGACTTCAGGCATGCTGGAAAATTTTTTGACCTCTAAACAGTGTTCTAGGGGTTTTGCAGCAGTCAGGCCATTGGTCCAAAATTTGGCAAAATCCACAATAGAAATAGATCTTTCTCCAGTTCTCAAATGTCTCAGAATTCCGAGGCATGAGGCTCAGGGTGCTTTACTTCAGAAATTCTGCTCTCACATTAGGAGGCCAGATTTATGAGCTAAGACCTCTCCCCAAGGTTTACATTAAAATGTGAATGCTGCATATTGCTTCATTGGTCTTTTCTTAAATTGAAATATGCATGTAAATAATAACATTTAAAATATTTGAATCTTGCAGTGTTTTTGTAAGTTCTTTGAAATATTTTATAAAGGTGGTTTTGCATTTTTTTCACAGAGTTTTTACATTAATAGTATTAATAACTAGCATTAATTGAGCATTTGTTTTTTTTAGCATTGTTCTAAGGATTTTATATACACATAATCTTATTTAATACATGCAAAAACCCAAACCCAAACCCAAGAGAAAGGTATGATTTTTCTCCATACTGTAGGTAACACAATTACTATTCTTACTTTATACATTTCCTTTATGGTTTTTTAAAAATTTATATTTTAATCAACTTCATTTAGGTATATTTTATATGCAACCAAATTTGCCAATTTTAGGCATATAATTCAATGAGTTTTGACAAATGTATACAGTTTCATGACTGCCACTACAATCAAGATTTAGAAAATGTCTAGCATGACAAGTTATCTCTTGTCTGCTGCGTGGCTGCAGTCTGTTATGTTGTCTTTATTCCAGGGCCCAAACACCAAGGAGTGAAACCTTTCTGGAAATTGTTGGTTTTGTGGAAGGAGAAGAAAAACATTGTGGCAGACCACACAATGGCTCTTAGTGCTTCTTATCAGAAGTTGCATACATCAATCCTGCTCACATTCCACTTGCCAAATTAAGCCAAATGGCCAAGCCTTAAGTCAATAGGGTAGGGATGTGCTGATTTGCTATAAGGAGAGACGCAGAGAGTATTTTAAACAAAAATATGATCTACCACTATCTTGCAGTTATTTTATCATGTGCATTTTCTGTTCCTTGGTTTGACATTGTAATTAGCCTCTGTGGCATGCTGGGATCTGATACCAAATATACTTCTGGAGGAAATTAGATAGTAGTGGTCAAACAAGAAGATAATTGGTATTCCATTCCAAAGTGACCTGTGAAGTCACTTCAGCTGTCTAATAAGGCAGGCCCCTATTTAGTAGATGAGTGAATATTTTGGCTGTCCTGGTAGACCATTTGGGGTTTGGGCATTTAGAATACTTGCACTTATAAAATTATTCAAATATCAAATTCTACTTCTGGGGGATATTATTTTTTTCACAATTAACTTTCACATAAAGGATGTAACATGCCTGTGGATTTAATCTATTTTGCCATTTAGCATCTCATAGGATAAGCTTTCATCTGACCTTTGTCTATATTAGCCCTCCAGCTAATACAGGAAAGAAATTAATTTAGAAGGATCATAGACATTTCCTGGTACTCTGATTGGGCCTTGAGCCAAGAACTTAAAGCCCTGCTTCTATTATTTAATTTGTATGCTATGCAGTATTATTAGAATCAGCTTGTTTCATAGTCTCTCAATTTGGTGTGGCCATCACAGTGTGTAAGCTACCATTTAATTTGCCAGAGTTGTACATCCACAGGTGAAAATTTTAATAATGCTTTTAAATTGGACACCACGAACTATTCATATACCATTCTGTAGTAGAAAAAGAGATATTTCTTCCTTTTAAACCACCCATGTCAGAGAACCAACTAATTTCCATCCTTAAGAGTCTGTTGCCTGCAACCACTTTGGTACCGAATACTTTGTCAATAAAGACTTGGTTACAGATAAAATTCTCTAGCAATTTTAAGCAGAAGAATATATGATGTGGGGAAATGGATGTTTATAAGGTTTTGGGGTGTCATAAAAGAGCAAGCTCCACACTTGGCCTTCAAAATTCCACCAAGGGGAAATTTGCCTTTGCTGGAATCAGGAAATTGCCATCCCAACTGTTTTGTTCTAGAGTGGCAATACCTTAGCTGCCTGCAAGGATCAGGAAACCACCACTGGAACTGCTGGCTCAACCTGTGCTGCTAGAACCAGGAGAAGAGTGCCTGTCATTCTATCACCTTTTACTCCATTGAATGAGGTTCTCAATACAAGACTAGGGTATGTCCATTGAGACTGGTGAAATCTAAAATGTATTTGTAACTCTGCAAGACAATCATTTGAGAAATCTTATAATTTGAGTTCCAATAAAGGAAAGAGCTTAAGAATAAGTGTTGAAAAAAAGGCTATCTTCAGTGTGCATAGCATTATTCTGTTTTATTTTCTTTTTTGTTATTTCTATTGAGAAGCTTGTTCTTTTTTAGATAAAATAAAAAATTGGTCTCTGTTTGCGCTTAATAACTTTTCCTTGTGTTTAGTGTGCTGCAGCTTCATTGCACATCTAGGTGTGGATTAATTCATATTCACTCTACTTTAGACTCACTGTGATTCTAGAATATAAGGATTTATGTACTTCAATGATTTTTTAAAAAATTTCTCATTGAATTATATTTATATTTTATTTAAATTATATTTGCATGTGTTATCTCTCTCATAGTCATTCAGTCATCTCCTTTTGAAATTTCTATTAAGTATATTTATATGTACAAGGGTACTTCAAATCGTTCATGGAAAATTTTGTATTATCTTTTAATTCTATTTTTCCATGAACTTTCTGAAGTACCTGCATGTGTATATGTACACACACATATATATCTTTCTTTCATCTTTTATAACTCTTAACTTTTCAATAGAAAACTAATAATCTCAGAAGTAACTAATTTGCTGTGCAATTCATCCATTGATTTATTTTTATTTCAATGCCTATATATATATCTTTCTTTCATCTTTTATAACTCTTAACTTTTCAATAGAAAACTAATAATATCAGAAGTAACTAATTTGCTGTGCAATTCATCCATTGATTTATTTTTATTTCAATGCCTAT
>NW_007778706.1:0-785 GCF_000696425.1 Galeopterus variegatus
AATCCCCCGTGCTCTGGCCCTTTCTCTCCAGTCTCAGTCCATCCACATGTTGCTGTTGAGCGTCAGCGAAGCGTCGGCTGAATCCAGATCCCTGGGTGTCCTCCTGGACTTATCTTCCTGTGACCATCAATTCCTCCCAACCTACTGATGACCACCAGGCTCTGTTGATTTTCCTTTTAAACAATTTCTTGGTTCTTCACTCCTTCCATCCCTACTATGGCTGGTTGACTGCCATGGCTTTCTTACTGGTCCCCTTTCCTCCCTTATTTCTAAAATATATCTGAGTAGCAAGGACTCTGGGGCCAGACCGTCTGGGTCCGTATTTTGGCTCTGTTACTAGCTACCTGTGTACCCTTGGTGAAGCTACTTATACTTTGGTTTCCTCATCTGTACAATGGGGATGGTAACAGTTTTTACAGTCCCTTAACCAAAACCCCTGGGACTACACAGGTTTCAGAATTCAGAAATTTTGGACTTTATAAAACACAGTACTTTGCATATGTCATATATTTCTCATCCCCAGTGAGATCGGGTGTAATATCCTGTCATCAAGCACAGTATTTCTGCAACAAAACATGAATATTCACATTACGTGGGGGTAAAGATAGAAATATCCTCATGTCAGTTCAGCTCAAATTTTGCTGGCAAACAAGTTATAAAAATCCTTAGTTTTGCAGAGTTTTGGATTGTGGAATTGAGGGTAGAGAATTGTGGACCTTCTTCTTAAGGCTGGTAGGAAGACTAAATTTGACTTTTTATAAGTTCTTTGGAGAGTGCTTGGCACA
>NW_007778706.1:2436-3248 GCF_000696425.1 Galeopterus variegatus
GCTTATGCTGGCCAACCCAGAATTACTGACACACAGCTGGAAAGTGGCAAGACTTTGTAGGTGCATGAGCAAAGATTGCTCAAAGTTCCAGACCATTTAGATCTTGGTGAAGTATGCAAGACATGAGCACAGATCTCAAGCAGGTCCCTGACACCTGTGACCAGCCACATCCACCTTTTTCAGATAATCAAACCCTTCTTAGGGTTTGGTATAGTAGACATGCTGGAAAATTTTTGAAGAGCACCAGCTTGTTTATAAAACTCTCTAATGACATGATTGGGAGGGTTAGGAGTGGGTGTAAGTGGCTTTAGGTACAGAATGATGTTCTAATAAGGTGAAGAAATGAGAAGGAGGAGGTTCAGCCCCAGAGGGAAAAGGCTGAGGGGTGGAGACACTGTGTGGGCGTGGGGAAGGGCAGCAGCCTGTATCCTCTGCGTTTGCGTCCTGGGTTGGGATGGCTGGGGCCTTTGGGGCTTCCTAAAACAATGGCATCTCTCATGTAGGGGTTTTAGAGGGAAGTCTGGTGCTGCCTCAATCCCTCAGCTGGAGGGGTTGTCAACTGTGACTCCAGGGACATCCATTCCTGCTGCCAAAGCCTCCTTTCTCTTTGGCTCCGCCTGACTTTCCTGGGGGTTTGCCCTCCCTCACCTCTATTTCTAAAACAAACAGTTGGCTCTGCTGCAATGTCAACTCCCTTTGGGTCTGACACAAGATGGCCCTTCTGCCTGAGTCTTGACTTCTGGGCATCAGGGACTTATCCTTTGTCTCAAGCTCTCTTAGTGACAGGTTGAATGGAGGAGATCAGGGTCTTC
>NW_007778707.1:0-1622 GCF_000696425.1 Galeopterus variegatus
TGAAGGGTTTCTCCTATGTTTTCTTTAATAAGTTTTATTGTTTCGGGGTTCTTATTTCTTCTTTTTGATTTATTTTTAAGTTGACTCATGATGATTTCATATATTTACAGAGTACAATGTGATATTGGGTGCATTTACACAGTGTACAATGATCATATAAGGTTAATTAGCATATCTGTCACCTCAAATATTTGTCACCACTTTGTGTTGGAAACACTCAAACTCCTCTCAATTAGTTACTTGAACTTATACAGTAATTTGTTGTTGACTGTAGTCCCCCTATATTGCTATAGAACACGAGATCTTTTTATATGTAATTTTATTTATTGAATCAATTCGATTATACATCAATATATGTTGATCAAATCAATATTACTATCATATGTATTGTTACAAATTGTAATTATTCTTTATACCCCTTGTTCAATCTCTCCCCTTTCCCCTGTCCCTCCCCCTCCCCCTATAATTACCATAGATTTCTCCTCTTCTTCTGAAAGAGTAATGGTTACTCTGTTAATTTGTTGCCTAGATGATTTGTCCAATGCTGAGAGATGTGATCAGGTCCCCTGATATTATCACAGAGCAGATGCTTCTTCTGTCACTCTGGAATGGGCTTTGTGGAGAGAGACGTCCTCATCTTTTTTTTGTCTCTGCTGGTGACTCTCCTTGTGTCAATGCACTCCAGTGGTTGGCAGACTATCTGTGTGGTGGTTGGGGTGTCTAGCCACTTTCGTGGCAGCCATGGTTATAGTGGTGGCTGTGGTGGGCTACCCACATGGAGGTGATGTTTTTGGCATGCTCCTTGGCGCTGGCAGTGTGCCTGGCTGTGGGGTGTGTCTGGTCCACTTTTCAATGCCTCTGGTCCCTGAGTGGGCCCCAAGGCACCAGTGCTGTGTGCCTGGTTGTGGGAGGAGGGTCCGGCCCCCTTCTCCATGTCCCAGATCCCAGGGCAAGCCCCAAGTTGCTGGTGTGGTGTGCTTGGTTGTGGAAGGAGTCTGGTCCGCTTCTCCATGCCATGGGTCCCCAGGCAGGCCCTGAGGCACTGGCACAGTGTGACTGGTTGTTGGATGGTGGTCTGTTCCCTTTCTCCATGCCTCGGGTCCCTGGGCAGACCCCGAGGTACTGGCATGGTGTGCCTGGTTGTGGGAGGAGGGTCCGGCCCCCTTTTCCATGTCCCAGATCCCGGGGCAAGCCCCAAGTTGCTGGTGTGGTGTGCTTGGTTGTGGAAGGAGTCTGGTCCGCTTCTCCATGCCATGGGTCCCCAGGCAGGCCCTGAGGCACTGGCACAGTGTGCCTGGTTGTTGGATGGTGGTCTGTTCCCTTTCTCCATGCCTCTTGTCCCTGGGCAGACCCTGAGGTACTGGCATGGTGTGCCTGGTTGTGGGAGGAGGGTCCGGCCCCCTTTTCCATGTCCCAGGTCCCAGGGTGAGCCCCGAGGTGCAGGTGTGGTGTGCTTGGTTGTGGAAGGAGTCTGGTCCGCTTCTCCATGCCATGGGTCCCCAGGCAGGCCCTGAGGCACTGGCACAGTGTGACTGGTTGTTGGATGGTGGTCTGTTCCCTTTCTCCATGCCTCTTGTCCCTGGGCAGACCCTGAGGTACTGGCATGGTGTGCCTGGTTGTGG
>NW_007778707.1:2355-3248 GCF_000696425.1 Galeopterus variegatus
TGTGGGAGGAGTGTCTGGTCCCCTTCTCCATGCCTCGGGTCCCAGGCAGGCCCTGAGGCACTGGCACAGTGTGCCTGGTTGTGGAAGGAAGGTCCAGTCCCCTTCTCCATGTCTTAAGTCACCGGGCAGGTCCCAAGGCACTGGTTCAGTTTGCCGGGATGTGGGAGTGGGGTCCAGTCCCCAGCTCCAAGCCTCCAGTTCCCAGGCAGGCCCCAAGTTGCTGGTGGAGTGCCTGGGCTGGAACTAATTTTTTGTCTTTGTTTCTAACACAGGGAAACTTCCTTTGGGAACCAGCACTTGAGCTGTATGGTTTAGTTAAATTGTTGCTTCACTGCTGTTTCCTTAGGGAAGGCTTTTTGTGCAGCTCAGAGTTTGATGGTTGACCTTATAGGTACTTCCGGTTCTCCAGAGACTCGGTGGATCTGTGTTCTGTAGAATATCTGATTTGGGCCTGAGTTTTTTCACCAAACTGCACCCCATGCAATTCTGCGTTCCTGACCATTCTCCTCTGAGTGGTCCTGTGCTGATTGCTGGGCAGTTTGTCTGTCCTTGCTGTGTCCCAGTGTTCTCCCGGTGGACTGTCTCCCCCACTGCCTGTGCTCCAAACATCTCCCATGGGATGAGCCCTGCACCAGTCCATTACAATGACTCACCAGCCTCTGAATGGCTACCTTTTTTCAGTTGTTCTGGCTCCTTGCTCCTGCATGGGACCATAGGAATCCTATAGTGGTTTTGCTATCCTGGGAGCTGCCAAGGCCCTCTTCTCTCCTGCCACCTCCAAATAACTCCATCTGAAGGGCATGGCTGCAGCTTCTGTCAGCTCCTGCTCCATGTGCTCATCAGCTCAAGCCTTAAAGTAGCCACAGCCCAAGAGGCTCAGAGCAGCATTTTTC
>NW_007778708.1:0-739 GCF_000696425.1 Galeopterus variegatus
CAGCCTTCTTTAACCCCAAGACCAAAACCCATAACACTCCCCTGAAGCATCTTGTAGGGATCTGAATTTTCCTAGGTTTCCATTTGAAAATTCCAAGAAATCAGAACTTGGAAGGACCTTGTTATTCTCTTACAACACTTGCTTGTTCTTTCATCTATTTGTTTCTTCCATCATTTATTAAACAAAAACACATGTTCTACTATGCATAGAGAACTATCAGGCTTTTTAAGGTTTCAAAAGTAGCAAATATAATTCCAGTGTCTTAGACCTGGAAATTATAAAGAAAAGAGCCAAGACATGCATAAGATAGATAGCTAATAGATATAAAAGTTAAAATTAGCTTTAACAACCTAAAAAATATTGAGTGTTGGAATGATCAGTGTAGAATGAAATTAGTCTTAGATTTTATAGGAAGAATTAATGTCAAGAGTTGAATGTCTACAAAGTGTTTGGACTTGTGGAAGGACCAAATATATACATGAGACACAAGCACTAAGTTGTCTTATTGAAACATAATGAAAGTAGAATACCCAGAGAGAAGCATGTTTGGTTGACATAATTATATTTTGGGACTGGAGTGTGCTTGTGTGGTACTTTGCCCACTTTGGAAATCAGTATTCCAATTGAAATAGTCTTGTAGAGCAAAACCTGGATATATGCTTATATTAGTATTTCCCAGATGTATGAAAACTGAGGACCTCCTGAAAATTGATAAAGTGACTTGTTGAGAACAATTGAA
>NW_007778708.1:2723-3248 GCF_000696425.1 Galeopterus variegatus
TACCCAGTGGGAAATCTTCATACATTAACTAGTGAATTAGGAGCATCAGGAGACTTTTCTGGGCTTGATTTGGTCTTTCATAAGTCAAAACATGGGCCTGAGAAAGTTAATATATACACTCATCATGTTGAATCTTGCTAAAGAAAAAACATAAAAATTAATCTGGGCAGTTTCTTGTTCCATAATAACTACTAACTTTAGATAAGGGGCAATAGGTAGAAAACTTGTATTTAGCTCTACCTTGTCCTTTGACCCCAATGAGTCCCTTAACTTCTCTTACACCAGAATCTCTTGGTTTGGTCTCTAACTGCCTGCAGGGTTGAGGCAGGGCTCTTGGAGTCCTGTGAGAAACGGAAAATCTCTGAGACTAAAGACCCAGTCAGGTAAAGAAGTAGCCAGATGCCTAAAATGTTGTACTTTGCAGCTTTTGCAAAGCATTCCACATGCAAAACCTTTGATATTAGTCCACAAGATTGATAAAACGTGTACTTTGATTTGATTTAAATTCTACTTTGATATGATTTA
>NW_007778709.1:0-3248 GCF_000696425.1 Galeopterus variegatus
AGAGCCAGGCTCTGGAGCTCTGGAAAGGCCACAGACACCCAGAGCGCTGTGGCATGACTCTTCATCTTCCTGCCTGGCTGTGCCACCAAAGGGGCGGACTCCAGGCGCTCTGCTCTGCAGGCCCAAGCTCGTCAGCGATCTGATAAGCTCTGCTGGCACCATGTTCTCCCTCAGCTGGGAGACATCTGAGCAGATTGAGGGGGTCCTGGGCCTGGCCTTCTCCCCAGCATGTGTGGAAACATGCCTGTCCTCACCCGTTCGCCTGTGCCACCCCCACTGTGGGGCGTTCCTTTGAGTCTCCCGGTGTCACATTTGCCAGCTATTTCATTTGTATAAAATACAACAGGGACTAGCCTGGGTTATCATAAAGGAATAATTAATTATGTGAATAACGGTTTATGAGCTGATGCCAGATGCTGTGCCAGGTCCTGGGGTAGAGTAGTGAGCTGGAGGAAGATGTCCATCAGCCGAGTGGATTGAGCTGGTGTGGACTTGGAATGTCCCGTGCAGGCTCCGTCCCCTCCACCCCTTAGTGGGCTCTCCTTAAGCACATGNCTCAGGATCGCGCTGTTTCCTGACGCGGGCGTTCGAGACCCGTCGCCATCTTTGAATCCTTCATCCCCAAAACAGCTCTGATTGGCAGAAGCCCTGCCTGCTGACCCGTGATGCTGTTTGGACTTCGTCAACCTGGGACTTTGAATGCTCTGGTGATTTGATCGCAAAAGCACGTCCTCCATCTAGTGGGTGAGACCGAGCCGCGCCTCTGTATTTCCCCAGACGCATGTGAGGCGTTCCAGGAGTTAGGACTTTATTTCTGTTGTGGTGGGTCACCACTGAGAGTTTTGAGCAGGGACCGATCTGATTTCCTTTCAAGAAGGTTCACTTTGGGCAGTTGACCTGAGAGGTAAGAGAGGTCTGGCGGCGGGTAGATGACAGGGCCATTGGTGATGATGGGACAGAGGATGGAAGAGCAGGTCGGTGTGAAGTCAAGGGTCTGGCTTGGCCATGCTGAGTTAGAGAAACTGCTCACCTGTGGTTTCAAGGGCACTGTGTGGCACCTTGAGAATGATCAGGAGAAGGAGTGGCCTCCAGCCCCGTCTCAGGCCCTAGGCTCTGGGGGAGCCCCTTGGGCCCACTTCTTGGACTTTGCTCTTTGGTGTGAGGAAAGCAGCCTTGGTGACTTGGGACTAGTAGAACCACCCTGCAATGAGGCTGGACCTGCCACACTGTGCAGGAGACAGCAGAGCCACAGTTTCCCAAATTAACCTGAAGGTAGGGACCACCTGGGGTGCCGGTTAAGTGCAGATTCGCAGGCCCTGCCCTACGAGAGGCTCAAGGGGACTGCGATTGGGCCCAGAATGTGTGTGTTTGACTTGGGCCCCTGATGTCTGTCATCAGGAGGTCGACTGGCCCAGCTTCAGAAGGCAGGATCCACGCTCAGAAAACATCCATCAGCCGAGTGGATTGAGCTGGTGTGGACCTGGAATGTCCCGTGCAGGCTCCGTCCCCTCCACCCCTTAGTGGGCTCTCCTTAAGCACATGGTGCAGCCTCTGCCACATCCAAGCTGCCTGACCTGGAGGGACTATGGAGCCTTCTTATGGGTCTCTTTCCTCATCTGAGGGGGGTCTTACCTGCCTCATGGCCGCATCATAGGCCTTGGTGGGCTCAGGTAGCTGAAGCACCTGGCATGAGACATGGTGGCCCTTGCTTGTCCAAGGAATAGTCTCTGATTCAGAAGATTCTGGGCTGACTCTCTGGACACTTTCCTTTCAGTCCCAGGAAGACTCTGCCCGCCCAGAGCTCCAGCCACCCTCCTCTCTGTCACTTGACGACATGTGCCACTTCATGTTTCTGCACAAATATCAGGCCAAAGCCATGGAAAGGAAGTGACGCCTGTGCTGTGTGGGGTGGCAGCACCCCGAGCATGGCACTAACCTCTGCAGTTTCCCCACTGGGAGAGCTGGGGCAGGGGCAGTGGTGGTCGGCAGGGGACTGTGAGGAGTCCTGGCACCCAGGCTGGGGCTGAATTCCTGCAGCTTTGGGCTGAGGCCACTCTTCTGGACCTAGAGAAAAGGGCGCCTGTGGTACATTGGTTAGGGGCACGTCTCCTGGCTGTGAGAGCTCAGAACACATGACCATCAGGGGTAAATGCGGTTCCCAGGCCCTATAAGCTCTCCTTTGTTTTGGGTGGTGGGGAGCAGGGGGATATATCTGAAACCCATCATTTTTTGTCAATAGAATTATAGGGGACAGTGGATCATGTTTCATACTCTCCCTTTCCCCCTTTTTTGGGGAACTCTGGCTTGTTTGGACTCCCTACTATGCAGGTCTGAAGAGAGGCTGCTGGAATCCTGGAATTCTGCCCTAAACACACTGCAGAAGCCTCCAGTGCCGCCTCCTGATGACGCTGACCTCCCTGGCTGAATCAGAGCTGGTGTGTCCTTCATTCCCTGCACTAATCACAACTGCTCCTTTATACCTCCTTCTGGAGCTGTTTGCTTGATTTCTGTCTATCCCACAGAGTGTACGTGTCACGAAGGCAGGAGCCACATCTGCTCACCATGGTGTCTCCAGCCCTAACATGGTTTATTTGTTGGATACTGAATAACTGAAGGAATAAATGCATTTGGGGAGATGAAATAGAGCAGGGTGCTCTGGTGTCAGTGTTTGCTTCGATGAAAAAGATCTCAGTTTTGCAACATAACATCCGTGGCCCTGGGCAGTTATTAAAACACTTCGGGCCTCAGATTCTTCCGCTGTGAGATGGGAAGGATAATGGTGTCTGTCACGTAAAGTCGAGGAAAGGAGTAATAGAGACAGTGCATGTGCAGATGATGTACAGCGCTTGGCATCTAGTCGGTGCCTAATGAATATTAGCCCTTGGCTTAGTTACCTATTGCTGTGTAACAAACCACCCTCAAAGCGAGTGGCATACAGCACCAACAATTTTATTATGCTCATAGATTTTGTGGGCCAGGAATTTGGAAGGGAACAGAGGGGCCCTCTCTTTGGTTCCGTGACAACAGAAGGGACCTCTGTGGGGATGACTTCAGTGGCTGGGGGGTGATGTGAATAGCTAGAGATAGGGAAAACTGGGACCTTTTTTGGGGAACTCTGGCTTGTTTGGACTCCCTACTATGCAGGTCTGAAGAGAGGCTGCTGGAATCCTGGAATTCTGCCCTAAACACACTGCAGAAGCCTCCAGTGCCGCCTCCTGATGACGCTGACCTCCCTGGCTGAATCAGAG
>NW_007778710.1:0-3248 GCF_000696425.1 Galeopterus variegatus
GATACCAGTATCAGGAGGTATATAATAAAATGTTCTTTCCCAAGTCCTTGGAAATAATGGGAATAAGAATTAGCACTGAGAGTAAAAGTATTATTTGAATGTGTAACAGATCAGGACATGAATAGGTAACAAGATATTGAGAGGTTTTTTTTTAGCATTATAATTCTGGTAGAGACCAAAATTATGAGGTGAGGAGGCCATAAGTTTATCACTCAATTTTAATATTTGTATATGTATGTATGTATGTATGTATGTATCTATCTATCTATCTATAAATAAAGTAATAATGTTGACCAAAAAAAGATTAAATAGGGGGCATTTATTTGGAAAAGGTGGTTTAATGTTTAACACTTATATCTCCTCCTTTTTACTGGGAAGTGCAGGTGTGTGCTTCCTTCCTTCCTGTTTCCAACCAAGTCAGGGGAGGAAAGTGGACTTAAAGAGAAACAGGAAAGCATGACTTGTGTTCATTGGAGACTGTGCAGAATGGAGATTAGTGGACCTCTTTCTGGAGCAGTCTACACATAAGGGACTTGATGTGGTCACCTGTGATAACCAAGGCAGAGAGAAGAACCTGCCCTTCCAGACTTTAACAAGATTTTGTCTGGTTTTCCTAAGATTCAAGTGGACCCTATGAAAAGTAGCTGAGTTTGAATTACTTAGAAACAAACTGCCAAGTGAGTCCCATATCAGAAAGACTACAGGGGAGTGTAAAAGAAAGGTGACCACAGAGAAAGTGAGCCACTTGTATCAGAAAAGAAACGGAGCAGAAGTTTCCCAAGAGAGCCTTCAAAAATTCCCAAAACAGTTTCAATGAAGCAGAACACTGAAGAAGTCTCCAGAGTCAGATTTCAAGCATAGTCTTCTTATGCCTCCCTCTCTCTACTTTGTTTTATTATTCTAAGACCTGGAAGGAAAAGTAAATGAGGAGAGAGGTTAAAAGTGAATTTCACTTGATAAATATAATAATCTTGCATGACCTACTCTCTCCTCATTTCAGTCTTACAAAACTAAGCTAGGAACAATTCCAACTTGACCATGAGACTTGATTGTGCTTCTATAATGTATGAGAATGATATGGTTTGCTAGGAAACAAAAGTCAGCAGAAAAACCGAGGGATATGCCTGAGATTTTGAGTCATGGAAGGATGATTTGACAGAGCACACTGAAACAAAGAGTGAGAGCAACAGAAATTAAAGGTGACCTGCTATCTTAGTATTGTGGAGTATTCAATAAATCACCTTTAAATGTGAAAGAGCACCTGAAAAAGCCAAACTATCTGTGAAGTATGACTGCAAATATATTGAATTAATAAATATTTCTAAAGAAAGAATAGGCCAGAAATGGGGAATGAAGATGGACATCTGTGGGGGGAAACCTTGGCAAATGATATTCGAAGACATTATGCCTAAGAAGACGAGAGGGAAAGATGGGGTAGGGGTGGGGAGCATAATCGAGTAGAGAAGTGACATAATGATATCTAAATATTATTATGTGCCTCCCATGTGGGAGGCACTCTGCTAAGCCTTATGAGGAAGTCACTACTTTTAAACCTTTCAGAAGTAACACAAAGTAATCATTCCTATTGTACAAAATAAGAAACTGAGTCATAGAGAGGTAAGACAACTTGCCCCCGGTCATAGTTGGTAAATGTCAGCAGAGATGCATACAAGACTATAATAATTAAAAGTTTAATTGTTGGAACAAAATACAAGTACACCAGGCCTTAAGAGGACAGGATAGAGACACTGAATTTTCCTAAAGAAGAATTTAGTTTGGCCTTTTGGCCGATTGTGTTAAATCAAGCTAACCTAATTTTTCATTTCACTGAATCTGTTGGAAATTAAGTCTGATCTCATTAATGTTTTCTAAGCTGAACGCATTTGGGGAAAAAAAAATAATAATAACTCTATTAAGCCATAAAGACACAATTAGTGAAATGTATTAGATATGATTATATTTTTACAAGCATACCAAGCTTATAGATTCAAATGAATATTGAACTTTCCACTATCAACTTTGGAAGAATAGGCCATATTGTAATGAAGCTTTTTTGTTGAAAAGTTTTTTTTTTCTTCTATTCATTTTGAATTTAGCTCAGAGTAGTTTTCAAGGCATATCAAAAGTATCTGTCTTTATAGACAAATAATTTTACTTAACGGAAAATTATGTTACCCTATTTAATAACCAAGAGTTGTCCCTCAGTGCCTTTGGTATGCTTCTTGGAATCAAAACTATTTTATAATTACAAAGCTATGTAAATATTGAAGGCATTTCTAAGACTGATTTGCTCTTTCTGAAGACATTTTTAAAAAGGAATATTTCACAAATAGTTTGAATGATGGCAGCATTATCAGCAGAGGCTCATAGACTACTAGGTAATTATTTAGAAAAGATAGCACTCAGAATGTATTTGAAATAATATCAACAACAGAATTTTATATTTATACTCTAGCAATACTTCACTAATTTATTAATAGTCGATGTATACTTATATGTCTAGTTTTATAAAGGACTGATTTGAGTCAATAGCCTCAATATATTAATAGAATTAAACCAAACAAATTCTCAACTGCAGAAACCACCCCCCAAAAAAAACCTTATACACTATTATGCTGTCCGTTGAAATACTTATATTATACACAATTGCCAGCAATCTGATGAAATGTGAAACTATCATATTTTTATTTATGACTATTTTGTAAACATTGTATGACCATTTTAAAAAAGAAAAGAGTGACACATGGAAAGCTGAATGGCAGGAAATGCATCAAACATTTAAAAGGTGGTTGGTTTAGGTGGTAGATTTATGAATAACTTTTCATTTCTCTCTTTTCCTTTCCCCATATTTTCAAATTTTTCAACGTATTCCAGCATCATGTACTACGAAAGTGACAAAATATTAATATTCAATATCTGAATTCAGTTTTCCCCATATTTTCAAATTTTTCAACGTATTCCAGCATCATGTACTACAAAAGTGATAAAATATTAATATTCAATATCTGAATAAAGGTAAAGAGGATGTAATTACACATTGCTGTGACTGCCAGGAGGTGGGAAAATTGAAGACCACTTCAGACGTTGCCTACCACAGCCTGTCCTCTGGCCCCCATGAGTCATGTTGCTCCCATATGCAAAATATACTCACCCCTTTACAAAATTTTCAAAGTCTTCTTCCATTACCGTATCTGCTTAAAATCCAGACTCTCATTTTCTATACCAGGTCTAAGTGTGAAAGCAGCTCC
>NW_007778711.1:0-1194 GCF_000696425.1 Galeopterus variegatus
AAAAAAAAAAAAAAAAAAAAAAAAGTGTTTTAGGAGAAATGAGATTTTTACCCGTAGTGGAGTAAAGAAAATAGGAATAAGGTGAGGCAAATCACGGCAGAACAGGTCATTTAAGTAACAAGGTTATAATTGCAGTCTCTTATCTTCCTAATAGAAATGACAAAAGAATTGAGGTGGACACACAATGTGAGACAAAAGCAGTAGCTATGCCAGAGTGGACTGGAAACACTTTTATGCAGAGCAGGGAGCACTGAGGTGTTTAGATATTGGAAAGAACGAAGAATGGAGTAGAATTCCTATTAATGTCAAAAGTTGTGAAATTTTTCTGATACAGAAACAGTGCTCATCTAAATTTCTTCACCAATATTTTGTGTTCACCAATATTTTAATTAACTTGTTTTCTGGAAAGTTGATTTTCCCCAACTATGAAGTTTATTTAATTTGCCCAGTTCTGTAACAACAATAACAACAAAAGCTATCTTGGAAAAATTCCTGGGAAGAGCAGCATACAAATTGTACATTGTTCTTCAGTAGTTTAACTATTTACGTATATATTTCCATTACAATCTGTCTAGATTGTAAAACTATTGCTTTATAGTAGAGCTGGAAAGTTATTTTTGACTCTGACGTGAGATGGTCCATGCTGTATCTCATATAAATATTAAAAAGGACAAAAATGAAATGTGATTTTAATGGCCTGAAGCTCTTAAAATTTCTCTTGCTCCTGCCTGTCTTCATTAATATAGCATTCTTTTTATCAATTTAGATAATTCAGTCACTAGGCAGTTACCCAACTGGCTTTAGAATGATACCCATTGAGTAATAATAAAAAGTGCAATTTATGCTTCTGAAACTGACTATTGACTCATTTCCCTAAAGAATCAAACTAAACACAATTATAATTATATAAAATCATATTCATATGGTTGTGTAAATTCAAATATAACCTTATGGACGGTATTCATAACTGATTGTGCATATGTAATGAAGAGGGTCTGATTGAAAGATCATACTTCACAATTGCTTTTAAAATAAACAGACATTAAAGCAGACCCTGGTTTGAGGCAAATATTTGCTGAAGCTTCCATTCTGCATTCTCTGGGCAGGTCTATGTTGCACAGAATGCAAAAAGACTCTGATATGAACATATACATGACTTCAAATTTATAAATATCGTAATACTTTTGCTAAAAA
>NW_007778711.1:2488-3248 GCF_000696425.1 Galeopterus variegatus
AGGGTAACATTTGATCTTGAACTTACAAGCAAAATGATATTTTGCTATGAGTATTTGGGAGGACGTAGGCTTGTGGGTGGGTGGACATAGTAACTAATACCCGGAAAGTTGCACATGTCTGAACATACATTGCTAAATTTGTGAAATGGTGAGTACCCTGGAGTCAGCTTGGAGCCCAGGGTTGTGAGAATGAGATTGGAGAAGACGTTGACTGTTGATGTTGTTATGAGAAAGGAGGGGCCACTGGAGGTTTTTAAGCAGAGGGGCAAAAGGTTACATCTCAAGTTTTGAAAGTTCAGTCTGACAGCTGAATCATCAATGAACTGGAAGTCAGAAAAGCCAGTTAGAATTCTATACTAACAATTCAGATAAGAATAGGCAACTGAACTATGTCAAAAAGCAAGAAAAGACTGAAATTTAAGAGCCATTTCCACCTCCCTGAAGCCCTTTTTATCCTTCCCATTCATATTTTTGGGGTGAGGGAGTACATTTTTAAATTGTTTTCTTCCTGAGTTCTAAATGAAAGAGTTCTTCCTCTTTTTTAAACCCTATGGCCACTGACACACAGGATCACACTGAGAATTCAATGAAACAGAACATCTGAACACACAGAAGGGTACTTCAAATACATTAAGGAAAAATAGAATGAAAAGATAAGTCTTGTGTAGCATAATCCTGCCAATGTTAAGGCCAATTGTCGAGCTAGGGCTAGGGTCTGGAGCTCACAGACCCCTCGAACCCATTCACAAACCCTTCACAT
>NW_007778712.1:0-1000 GCF_000696425.1 Galeopterus variegatus
CAGGACCGGCAACGGGATAGCAACCCTTGGTGTTGCACCCGCACCTCGCTCAGCCAGTGAGCGGCCGGTCTGTATGTGGGATCCAAACCCTCGGCGGGAGCGCCGCTGCGCTCCCAAGCGGCGCACTGTAGCAGTGCACCACCAGGCCGGCCCTCTTCTTGTTATTCTTAGTAAAGGGTGTCACACATTCTTGTTCTAGTGAATCTTTAAGCCTTGAGTGAGAAATAATGTTTTTTTGAAAGATGAAAATATGGATTTTCAGAAGCCACCTAATGAAGATTTTTGAACAATCTGGATTAAAAATAAACAAATTAAATAAGCAATCAAACCAAAATAGTTACGAAAAAAAAATCCATCAAAGGCCATTAGAACATTTTAAAATATTGCTTAAGATATTTTGGAATACTAATTTTAAAAATTAAAAAATTTTAAATAAAAGGATTATTTTTGTTCCATATACAAAAGCCAGGGCTTGCATTTCACATTCTGGTTAGTGAAGAGTTTTGGAAAGGAAGACAAAAAGGAAGAGACGTGGGGGTGGGGGAGAGAAAAAGTGGAGGAAGTTGGAAATGGGGAAAAACCTGCAGACAAAGATTGTGAAAGAAAAGGATGGCAAGACCCACAAGTAAGTCAGAAAAGCATGGGACTGAGGAGGAAGACTGAGCTTAAAGTCTAGGGGCACTAGGACCGAGCCCATGGCTCCCGCCGTGGGTTCGGATCCTATATAGGGATGACCGGTGCGCTCACAGTGCTCACTGGCTGAGCGCGGTGCGGCCGGTCTCAAAAAAAGGACAAAAAAAAAAAAGTCTAGGGGCACTGGAAGTGTTTGCAAATTTTGCAAATTACTCTTCTTCCAGGCTTGTCCCCAGCCCTGCCTGCCTCCCTTACCTCACTGTGCTTTTATGCCTGCCATTTGAAATGCAGATGGACTAGTCGCCCAGTGCTCAGGAGTTTGCATTGCTCTTTATCCACAAGCAAGCCCACGTGGCCTTTGAGATGG
>NW_007778712.1:1562-3247 GCF_000696425.1 Galeopterus variegatus
AAAAAAAAAAAAGTCTAGGGGCACTGGAAGTGTTTGCAAATTTTGCCAATTACTCTTCTTCCAGGCTTGTCCCCAGCCCTGCCTGCCTCCCTTACCTCACTGTGCTTTTATGCTTGCCATTTGAAATGCAGATGGACTAGTCGCCTAGTGCTCAGGAGTTTGCATTGCTCTTTATCCACAAGCAAGCCCACGTGGCCTTTGAGATGGGTGGCTTCAGAAAGGAAGGGGTGCCCTCAGGTTGGGTGGCAGCAATCCCAGTAAGGTTCTGATGAAGAGCATCATCAGGACCAGGCTTCTTGGTCTGCAGGTAAACATCAGAGCAGGCCAGAGGTTCTCCGCATAAGGCTTATGTGAACCCCCCCCCCCGAAAAAAAAGCCTCTGAGCATTTTTCTGAGGAGGGGGTGCTCCTGTTCTTTTCTTCACCCACTCACTGGTAGACTAAGCAGTTATGGCAATGAGAAGTCAGTTCAAACTCAGTGGCAGAATGAATGTTCCCATGGAAAGAGAGGTTGCCCCAAACAATGAGACAAACCACCTTTCAGCAAAGAAAGAAGGGGGAAAGGATAACAAAAGTAAATGTGATATAATTTCATGGTCTCTTCCAACTCTAACAATCTATGGTTCTGTGATTGAACAAAAAGACAAGAACCCTCAATAGCTGTAATTACAACTTATTTTTAATTATAAATTCTTATATACTCAGAAGTGTATAAAGAAACAAAAGAAAGTACTATCTTCGATCCCATTCCTGGAAGTTAACCATAGTTCAACATATGGGATGGATCCATTCATTCTTCCACACTTTAAAAAATATGTACAGTTAAACATATTAAACATATTATATATAAATATAGATGATATATTTTGTATGCAACTAGGTAATTTTTTATTTGCCATTTTAGTATTTAACATCTACTTCATTTTTTTAAATTTATTTTTTAAATTATGCATATGTGTGCTGGAATAAAACACAATGCAGGAAAAAAAAGTGACCAGTCTATAGACTTCAGCACTGTTAATATTTACTGAGGGACTGTTGAGGGTCCAGAGGGAAGCATGGGAGTCTACTTCTGGCTAAAACCTCCAGCTTTCCCTGGCTGTCTTGAGCTTTTCAGCAAACACCCAAAAACTGCCCTGGAGGCTTTTCCCTCAAGGCTGTCACAAGGGCATTTTCTCCCAGGCAAGACATGAAGACAGCCAAATTTGCCTTCAGTATCCTCAGCTTTCTATGATGTCTTTTTCTTTCCTTCCCTGGAACCCAAGACATCTCATCTCTGACTCTCTCTTGCATATGAAACTCTGCTTGTGGGAAAGACTTGGAATATTGACTCATTGTCACTGTGTTTGCCTGTATGTGACACCTAAGTTCTGCCCCTTGAATGGCAGGTGGTGACATGGCAATTTCCCCCATCATTACAAAGGCTGTTGTTCAGAAGCCTTACTCCATGCCAGGCATTTTACCTCCCCTCACCTCTGATTTTCGGAAACCCTGTGAGGAAGATACTACTATCTCCATTTTATAGATAAGGAGAATAAAGTCCAGAGAGTTTAAGGAATTTTTCCAAAGTTGTACAGCTTCATGTTGGAGGAAGAATTTCCTTTGGGGTTTCTCTGTACTATATGCATAGCACCATTCCAACCAGGTGGAAGAGGCATTGGACTTCTGAAATGACACCATATAGTC
>NW_007778713.1:0-474 GCF_000696425.1 Galeopterus variegatus
GCGCCTCCTCTCTTTCCTTACTTTCTGTAACATGAGTGCTATAGTTGAATATTTGGATGCCTCACTGAATAATCAGGCCATCTTGATGACAGAAGCCTTGTGCTATGGCTGGTGTAGCAGCTGCAGAAGGAACTTCAGCTCCTGCTGACTATGCTGCCACCTTTCTACCCTTTACTATCTACCTTTGGATATAAAGCATTTATTTTGGTTTTCTCCCAGATGCAGCTAATTTTACCTTAACTGATACTCAGACATATGTCCCATATGTCTAAGGATTAATTGAACTCAACCTTGCATAAATGGATTTATTGTCTAGTCACAAGCAGTATCTTTTATGTACACAAACCCAAGTTTGTGCTTATTTTAATAAAATAATTTTGAAATGTAATATTTCCGTAAGAAATTTTTAGATAAAATATTATGGTACTTATGGGCCGGCCCAGTGGCGCACTGGGTAGTGCGCCGCTTAGGAGG
>NW_007778713.1:2151-3247 GCF_000696425.1 Galeopterus variegatus
GATTTACACCTCTACTTTGATCTATTCATTGCATAACTGTTGTACATACCCCATGGCGGGGTGGATTTCTAGCTGACTGGCTGCCACCAGCACCTCCCATAAGTCTAATAAATCGATGGGTCTACCTATTGTAACAGCAGGTGAGTTCTTCAGAACAGGCAAACACTGCGCTAATGCCCTTGCAGATTTGGGGCTCCTGCCATATAGCTAGTGTCACTGAATTATGGTAACAGTGATGACATACCCATTTATAGTTACTTTTTGCTACAAATAGCAATTAAGCTCTTGCTATGTAACAGTCTTCTAGATGTTATATAGACAGCGATAAATAAATAAAGTTCCTTTCTTTTTAGTGCTTACAATCTTTTGAGGGATATAGAAAGTAAATAGACACATATAAAATAATGTTAGTGAAAAGCAAAAGCAAGAAGAAAAAAACTGGTAAGGAGTTGGAAAATGAGAGGTGCGGCTTATTTTAGGAAAGATCAGGGAAGATCTCACTAAGAAGGTAGAGACGTGAATAAAATGGGGGTGTAAGCCACACTGGAGGAGGTACAATTCAAAAAGAGGGAATAACTAAAGCAAAGTTCTAAAGCAGAGTGAGCAAGACATTTTCAAGGGCCAACAGGAAAGCTAGCACTTGCTGAGACATTAAGAGGAAAGTGGCAGGAGATAAAAGTTATAGAGAAGGGAGTTGGGCTGGTTCGTGGAGTGGTCTTCATCGTGTGAAGGTGTTTGGACTTTATTCTAATTGTGATCATTGGCCACTGGGGAAGTTTGAGCACAGGAGGTACAATATCTAGTTTGCATTTTAGAAAAGATCACTCCATTTGCTATGTGGTGAAGGGATTAGGAAGATCAAGAGTAGAAACAGGACTCAGGACCAGAAGTGGGGTATTGACTCTAGTCAGGTGAGTCAGAGTGGTTAGGACAGGGCAGGAGTGGTAATAAGTGGTCATATTCGCAGGATCGCAATGAGAATACTAAAAGTAATTTGTGAACATAAGGTGATGTTAATGAAATGCAAGCCTTTACAAACAGAAATTGTAGTATTCTACAAGAATTACAAATCAATGGCCTGAGGACGAGATTTAAC
>NW_007778714.1:0-802 GCF_000696425.1 Galeopterus variegatus
ATGCCAGTTCCAAGCCCCAGGTTGGGACTTGTGCTTCTGACCAACTGTAAATAGGGTTAACCATGATCCCCTCTCCTTAGGTCCGATTAATTTGGTAGGACAGCTCACAGAACTCAGAAACACTTACTTAGGTATACTGGTTTATTACAAAGGATAAGGATGAACAGCCAGATGCACAGGGCAAGGTATGGGGAGAGAAGGGGTGCAGAGCTTCCATGCCCTCCCTGGGCAGCACACTCTCCATCCACCTCCATGTGTTCAGCTATCCTGAACCTCTCTGAACCCAGTTATTTTGGGTTTCTATGGAGGCTTCTTTACATAGGTATGATTGATTAAATTATTGGCTGTTGCTGATCAACTCAACCTACAGCCCCCCTTCCCTCCCTAGAGGTTGGAAGTGGGACTGAAAGTTCCAACCTCTTATCACACGATTGGTTCCCCTGGCCACCAGCCCCCAAGGAGCCCCCAGACATTATTAATCTTATTAGCATACAAAAGGTACTTATCACTTTTGAGACTTCAAGAGTTTTGGGAGCTATTTGCCAGGAAACCAAACCAAGATAAAAAATATGTATTTTTTAAATTACTATATGACTGTAGTGTTCCACAGTTTGGATATATCATAATAAAACCATTCCTCTGTTAGACTTTTAGGTAATTTTCAATTTCGTGTTGTTGGGAAAATAGAATAATTTAATCAGGCCCCCTCGCCTTAGGTCTAGTTGGGAATGGTGTGGCACATTCTTTTTTTTTTTTTTTTTTGTCTTTTTGTCTTTTTTCGTGACCGGCAATGGATCGCAAC
>NW_007778714.1:2445-3247 GCF_000696425.1 Galeopterus variegatus
TGGTTTAGCACATCCATTGTAAGCAAAGTGTGTGTGTGTGTGTGTGTGTGTGTGTGTAGTTAGCGCACATGCACGCCAATGTATCTTTTTAGTTTTGTTTCTATTCTTGTGTTCTTACTCTAGAGAGTAGAGAGAGAGAGAGAGAGAGAGAGGGAGAGTTTTAGTGAAGCAAGCAAGCGGCTGAGCGTCAGCCTTGGGCGTCCACCCGCCGCAGCCATGCTTTCCAACCTATGGCTCCAAGGACCTTTTGGCCTGTTACCTAGCTCATAGACTTGCATGAAGGGGTCTAGTGCCCCAGCCTGGCATGTGGAGGGTCTGGTGACCCAGCCTGGCATATGAAGGGTTTGTGACCCAGTCTGTGGACAGGCTTGAGCAGTCTGTGAGCTCTAGACCCAGTCCTAGTGCAACAATTGGCCCAGTCAGTGCAGGATTACCAGCAGGTAAAAGAGCCCAACAACTGGCGTGGTTGCCTAGCTTTACAATTGGCGTCATGAATAGGATTACGAGCTAGACACTTGGTGCTGTGAGCAGGATTCCAACATTAGCCTTGCCCTAGCATGGCAATAGGCTTTGTCCATTTTTCAGTTGTACTGCCTTTTGTAATCATTAATATCAGTATATAATAGCTCCTTTGTCGGCTATATAATGCAAACTGCAGAATTTTTAAAATCCCAGATTACCATTTGTCTTTTGCTGCTGTTTACAGTATCTCATATCATACAAAAGCTTTAAATTTTTTTTTTTTGTCAATATACAATGTATATGATTATTATGACCCATCACCGACACCTCCCGCCCTCCT
>NW_007778715.1:0-2280 GCF_000696425.1 Galeopterus variegatus
TTTTCATTTAATAATAAATCTATTCAATAAAAAAAGTTGTCTTTTTTGGAAAGGCAAAGTGTACAATGCCATTATAGTATTGTTAGGCTGGTGATATTTCGGAATTTATGATTTGGTTTTGATAAAAAGTACTGCATGAACTCTTCAGTGAAATTTTTTAGTGAATATATCTTGGATATTGAAAAACAGAAACCAATCATTAAAATTAAATTTAAAGTAAGTACTGTGTACTATGAGCCATACTAGGCATAACATGAACCTCCGGAAAGAAGTGGGCTACAGACACACCATACTTGCCAAGTATCATCACAGCCTAGAAACTCCTGCTTCTGCAACTTCAGCAAGCAGTGGGCTACAGACACACCATACTTGCCAAGTATCATCACAGCCTAGAAACTCCTGCTTCTGTGTTGCAGATCATGGAATTAGATGATTAGACCTGTCCGAATATTTGCCAAAGCCCAAATTAGCCTTTTAGGTTCTCCAGTTGAAATAGTAAACAGTGCTTCTGGATGGTTCCCTACAGCCAGTCCAGTTACTTCAGTTGCAGACCCACCTAGTCACTCACTAATCTACTCACTAAGGACTTGGTATGCTCTAGCAGCCAAGCCAATCCTATTTACCATATAATGGGCCTTACAAGTCTAGCTGCTTCTCAGGAATTAACTTCTATAGCTATTAGATAAAGGGAAATAATAGAACACTAATATGTCTTGATTTCAGGAATCATTTGACAGATTGTTCAAAATATCTTTGTGGACAAGATCAAGAAATGATTGCACAGTTTAGAGAATTCATAGCTAATTGAATAGGAATACACATTATACCCTGTAGGGTTGTCTCTGATAGTTTTTCTTTATACTTTATCCTTGATTCTTTCCTTTTCAATATTTTTCTCAATATCTAAATTAAAAACATAAAAAGTAGCTTATCAAAAGTACAAGAAAAAGTGATAGACAAACTCTGGAGGCCTAAAGATATTAATTGCTAGAAAAATGGGCTAGATTTACCAAGATGAAATCTGATAGGGATAAAGGTAAAATCTTACATGTAGGGTCAGTACTGTGATGCAATAAAAAATGGCCACAAATTTTTCACAGCTGCTCCAGTAAAGAGGTAGAATCTGTTTTTCCACTCTTTGAATCTGGGCTGGCTGTGACTCGCATTGACCAATAAAATAGACAGTGATGTTGTACAACTTCTGCACAAGGCCTCAGGAGGCCTCTCTGATTCCGGCATTGCCTTCTTGCTAACTTGTGCTCACAATATAAGTAAATCTGGCTAGTTTACTTGAGAATGAGATGCCTCATAAAAAGAGAGGCCTAACCAGAAGTCAGGACCAACTGTCAGGTATATGACTACCCAGCCCCAGTTAACTACAGCTGCATGAATAATTCCAGGCAAGATTATCAGAAGAACTGCCTAGCTGAGCCAAGTCCAAATTGACATGATTAAATAAAATAGCTGTGTGTTAATCTGCTAACTTTTGGGTGGTTCATTATACAGCAATAAATAACTGTTACAGAAATATTAATTGTGTATATCCAAAGAAACAGGTTTGGGCTTGGCTTTGCAGGCTGTAATAGTCATTTTCTATTACTTATAACAGAATACCTGAAATTAGGCAACTTATAAAGAAATGAAATTTATTTCTTACAGTTTTGGAGGCTGGGACGTCCATGGTCCAGGGGGTGCATCTGGTGAGAACTCTATACAGAGTCCCGTGGTAATGCGGCCATCACATGGCAAGAATGGTGCGATCGAAAGATGATGTGCTCACTTGTTCTCCTTATAAACCCACCAGAACTACTCCCTGATAACCCGTTAAACCATTAACCCATTTCTCTATGAATGGATTAATCCATTCAGGAGGGCACAGTCCTCATGATTCAATTACTTCTTAAAGGCCCCACCTTCAACACTGCCACACTGGGGATCAATCTTTCACATGAGCTTTGGAGGGGACGAACATTCAACTCATATGCCAAAAGGCAAAAGCAGGCTAGAGTATTAGTGGGTGATTCATTTGCCCCAAAGCTCAGTATAAGCCAGTATTGAAACATGACAATATTAAGATAGAAGTAAATGTCCAGATCAGGGGAGATATAAGTCCCACTTTGAAATGATCAGACTGGATTATTATATAGGGCTCAATATTTTTATTTATTTATTTATTTAAAGTAAATGTCCAGATCAGGGGAGATATAAGTCCCACTTACCTTTGAAATGATCAGACTGGATTATTATATAGGGCTCAATATTTTTATTTATTTATTTATT
>NW_007778715.1:2757-3247 GCF_000696425.1 Galeopterus variegatus
GGCCGGCCCCTCAATATTTTTAAAGACACTAGACATGCCAAAGAACATGCACAGAGAACAACCAATAATGGTGAGCAACCTATTAACTTTAATATACAAAGCCATTTGAAGACTGGAAGTGTTAACCTGGCAAAAAATAAAACACAGTAACTACATGACAATGCTCTTAACATTTTAACAGCACCTCATATAGGAAATCAATAGGGTAAGGATTTAAAGGGTAGGTCTAGGCAGATAGGGGAAAGATCCAAGGAGGCAGATTTTTTATTAAAATAAGGAATCATTTTTTGTCTTTGTCATTATTATTCAACTTCCCATTCTTACCACTTTCTACTAACTGTCGTTTCTCCTTTCTTCCCCATGACCTTTCATCCCACTCTCCCATCTCCTTCTACCTTCACCTTTTCACTTACAAACTTATTCTCCATTCTGTTTTAAATGTGAATAGTCTTTCTTCTTTTCTCTTCTCAACTTCATTCTTTTCTAATTT
>NW_007778716.1:0-1773 GCF_000696425.1 Galeopterus variegatus
GTTTACATCAAAAGAATAGAAAAAAAATCAAATAAACAACTTAAGGCTACATTTCTAGTAACTAGAAAAACAAGAAAAATCCAATGTGAAAACCTGGAGAAAATGGATAAATTTCTGGACACATGCCAATTACCAAGACTGAATGAAGAAGAATTAGAAAACCTGAACAGACCAGTAATGAGCAATAGATTGAAGCAGTAATCAGAAATCTCCCACAAAGAAAATTCCAGGAACAGATGGCATTATTGCTAAATTATGCCAAAACTTTGAGGACGAATTAATACCAATTCTCTTTAAATCATTCCAAAAAATTGAAACAAAGACAATTCTCCCAATCTCATCTTTTAGGCCAGCATAATTGTGATCACTAAACCAAAAACATACATCAATAAAAGAAAACTACTGGCCAATATCTTTGATGAACATGCACATAAAAATCCTCAGCAAAATATCAGCAAACAGAATTAAAAAAAAAAAAATTCTCGAGTGGTATTCATTCCAAAATGCAAGGATGGTTCAACCTATGCAAGTCAATGAATGTGATATACCACGTCATCAAAAACAAAGACAAAAACCATGTAATTATCTCAATATACTCAGTGAAAGCATTTGACAAAATTCCACATCCTTTCATGAAAAGGACTGAGCAAATTATGTATACAATGAAAATATCTCAACACAATAAAAGCCATCTATGACAACCTCACTGCCAGTGTCATCCTGAATGGGGAAAAGCTGAAATCTTTTCCTTTAAGATCAGGAATGAAACAAGAATTTCCACACTCACCACTCTTATTTGCCATAGAACTAGAAGTACTAGCCAAAGCAATCAAGAAAAGAGAAAAGTAAAGGACATCCAGATTGGAAAAGGTGAAGTCACACTGTTCCTGTTTGCAGAAGACATGATCCTATATACAGAAAATACTAAAGACTCTGCAAAAATCTCTTAGAGCTGATTAATTATTTCATTAAAATTGTAGAATACAAAATCAACACACAAAAATCAGTAGCATCTTTATAGTATAACATCCAAGTAGAAAAAGATGTCACAAAAGTGAGTCCACTGACAATAGTCAACCAAAAAATAAAATAGCCAGGGATCAATTTAACCAAGTAGGTGAAAGATCTCTAACAACAAGAACTACACACTGATTAAAGAAATTAAAGAAGACACTGCTGTACGGCCAACAAACACTGCTGAAAGAAATTAAAGAGGACACAAAAACATGGAAAGACATTCCATATTTATGGATTGGAAGAATTAACATTGTGAAAATGTCCATACTACCCAAAGCAATTTACAGATATAATGCAATTTCTAACAAAATTCCAATGGCATTTTTCACAGAAGTCCAATACTCATCAAAATACCAATGACATTCTTCACAAAAATAGAAAACAAACAAACAAAAAACAGAGGTATCATACTACTTTACTTCAAATTGTACTTCAAAACTGTAGGAACCAAAACAGCGTGGTACTGGCATAAAGCAGACCTTTGGACCAATGGAAGAGAATAGAGAACACAGAAATCTACCCACATACTTACAGTCAACTGAGCTTTGACAAAGGCACCAAGAACATACACCAAGGAAAGGACAGCTTCTTCAATAAATGATGCTGGGAAAACTGGACTTCCATATGTAGAAGAATGGAACTAGACCAAAACCTATTGCCGTATGCCAAAATAAAATCTAAATGATTGAATACTTAAGTATAAGACTTGAAACTGTAAAACATCTAAGAGAAAACATAGGGAAATCAATTCAGGAA
>NW_007778716.1:2723-3247 GCF_000696425.1 Galeopterus variegatus
TCTCTTTCTCAGGCTGCATCACACAGTTTTGTTTCACTTGCAGTTTTGTAGTGACAGAAACTTTCATGCTAGCAGCGATGACGGCCTATGACCATATTGTGGCCTTTTGTAACCCTTTGGTCTGTACCACTACTATGTCTCAGAAGCTGTGTGCCCTTCTGGTGGGTGGGTCTTACACATGGGGTATAGTGTGTTCCTTGACACTCACATATTTTCTTCTTACACTGTCCTCATTTTATCTGTGACTACTCTGTAATTATTTCTGTTTCATGCTCAGACCTTATATCACCCAGATGGTATGTTTTATTTTTGCGATATTCAATGAAGTGAGCAGCGTGATGATTTTTCTTATGTCATATATACTCATTTTCATCACTGTTATGAAGATACCTTCTGCAAGTGGGTACCAGAAAACCTTCTCTACCTGTGCATCTCACCTGACTGCCATCACCATCTTCCATGGAACCATCCTTTTCCTTTACTGTGTTCCTAAACCTAGAAATTCTTCACTTGTAGTTAAAGTA
>NW_007778717.1:0-407 GCF_000696425.1 Galeopterus variegatus
AGGACATCTGACTTAATATACTGTCCAGAAATCTCCATTGATTATTTGCTTTCCTTGCACTCGTTAAGGACTCTCATGTTTAAAAACTACAACTTCGCCACAAATTCCCCTTTTAGATTTGAAAGCAAACCAAGAGATGAAACAATAAAAAATAATAATACATATACCTTCACTAAGCTAATTCCTTACTATGAAGGGAGGGAAGGTCAAGGAAAATAGCATTATATTTAAGAACTGATACAGGTCAGATGGTCTCATGCCCTATCTCATTCAAGCCTTAATAGAAGGTAAGCTCCAAGATTCATTGTTATATATATATATATATGTATGTATGTATAAATAACTCCAGTGCCTAGAAAATAGGCATTCTCAATAAATACACATTGAATGAATGCTAGCAACCTTTA
>NW_007778717.1:2006-3247 GCF_000696425.1 Galeopterus variegatus
CTATAAAGGACTCCAGAACAAATGAGCACAAGAGAACAATCAAATTTGATGAATTATATTCCTTTAAAAGTGGAAGTAGGAATTCCACTCAAGAAAAGGTACGAATCAGTTAAATTGTAATATTCTAACTTACAAGTGAATGAAAGACATGTAGGGCAAACATGGATGAGTTTTCCTATAAAAAAACAAGTGTTTGTAAATGGTCCTAGCAAGAGCATTCGGAAGACTAAGAAAAATACTTGATCTTTAAAAATCTGCTAGTTAGATTTTTTTTACCTGATATTTCCTCTTTCTTCTGTAGCACAAAGAATATCAGAACATTTAATCACAAAAACACTTATTCAGCTGAATGGGGAAATGACATTTCTTCCCAGATTCACTGCAAAATAATTTGCTCTGTTTTATAATAACTGAAAGTGAATTCAGAGTTAAAGCAAGCAGTATCCCCTTAGAATTATTTACTCCATGGTTAACATCTAGCCCTATGTAATATAGCTAGGACTAGATTTCTCTTTGAATTCAACACACGCAATCCAATGCCAGGTTACCAGGAAAATAAAAAGGGAATCCATTATCAAGGGTGGTAAAAACAAAATCAATGTTTTGTATCTTTCTTTTAAAGCTCCTTAATAATTCTCTAGACATCCTCACTGAATCAGAGTGGAAAATACTTCCACAGTGACATGAACAGACCATATTACAGCAAATTGAGTCAAGGAGCAAAATCATCAATTCATTCTAGCAAATCCAAGATCAGTGTGTCCAAGAGACACAAGGTGACTGCTGAAAAATAAATGTAGAAATTATATAACAAAGGCTAGAACACTCTAGAGACCTGGACTTCTCTGAAATTCCATCTTCTTGAAGCCAGTGAGAACCAGATCCCTTTAAATGCTCCTCTCAGATAAAACAACTTTCTAACTGTTCTCCTGGTATCCAGGGTTGTTTAATCCATTAGGCTTATGAGCCTATAAGCTTTTTAGGAGCCTATAAAAACCTTTGAGACATATTAAAAAAAATATGTGCTCAAAAATACAAAAAGAATACAACACAATCAATATTAATATGTGGATTTGTCTACAAAATGTACCCTTGTATCAGTTTTACAAATTGTTAAATTATGCATTAAAAGCACACAAAGAAAGCTACATAATCAGTGTTGTGTTAACTTGCCTACAAAATGTACCATTATATCATCAAATCCTGCATTGTTAAATTCAAAAATTGTCAAAAATATCTCT
>NW_007778718.1:0-3247 GCF_000696425.1 Galeopterus variegatus
CGTGTCCGGCAACGGATCGCAACCCTCAGTGTTGCCCCCGTACCGGACCGGGGACCGGCAACGGGATTGCAACCCTCGGTGTTGCCCCCGCGCCTCGCTCAGCCAGTGAGCGGGAACCGGTCTGTATGTGGGATCCGAACCCTCGGGTGGGAGCGCCGCCGCGCTTCCCAAGCGGCGCACTTATCCAGTGCGCCACCGGGCCGGCCCGTTATCAATCTATTTTTCATAAGATGTTTCCTTAAAGTTATTCTTAGTAACGGGAGCTTTTGCTATAAAACAACTTTGCCTAAATGCAGAAAGAGAGCAAGAGAGAGCGAGCTGTCATCTTCCAGTGTCTGATTCTTCACTGTGTCCAGCTTTCCCATATGTAAGTCACGCCAATGAATAAATATCTTTGTATATCTCTGAATGGAGCTGCCTGCCTCTTTTCTTTGCTCGAAAATTACCTTCTCCATTTTGAGGGCATTACACTTTGATTCCCTCCTCGCACATTTAGTTTAAATCTTAGTGGGGGGAAAGAGATAATTAGGAGAACAATTAGTTTAGAACATAAGGTTATTTAGAAAAAAGTGCTCTACAGCAGAGAGAGAGAGAGAGATGGGGGAGGAGTGAGGGAGAGGCCAAGGGAGTGCAGGACCGTGGTTAACTACATTAACACTGGTGAGGACGTTAGAGAACAATTAACTCACGTGCTCAAAGTTGAGAAGAGACCTGAATAGGTTTCTACTGGTTTGGAAAACTTGTCAACACGGGTTCCTCCTGGTGGCAGAGTTGTCCTTAGATGGGCCAGCCCGTGGCTCACTCGGGAGAGTGTGGTGCTGATAACACCAAGGCCATGGGTTCGGATCCCATATAGGGATGACCGGTTCGCTCACCTGGGAGAGCGTGGTGCTGACAACACCAAGTCAAGGGTTAAGATCCCCTTACCGGTCATCTTAAAAAAATAAAATAAAAAAAGAGTTGTCCTTAGATGCAGGCGGCCTGTAGTTGCCGGAAAATGAAGTGACTTTGGATTTGATTCCCTTTTATGGAGGAAGAGAGTCAATATCCTAATCAGGCTATAACCTAGGAGACATCCTGTCTCATATCCACGGGGTTTGAGGGATTTCTGAATCTCTCAAAGAAACACGAAAATGTGGGGTTACTGACACTGTTAGATAATGTTGGCAGATGAAAATCTTTTTAATATGGGGAGCATACCTGCATGTGTGTGAAATTTTTGCTGCTTCGACAAAAATTTTATTTTTTGAGAGGTAGCCAACTGTATACTTTATTTTTTAATTGAAATGTATTGACTATACATATTTATGTGGTACAGAGTTATATATCAGTACATATATGCAATGTGTGGTAATGAAAACTGGGTAATTAGCATATTATCATTACACAACTTAATCATTTCTTCATGATAAGGACGTTCAATTTCCACTCTTCTAGCCATTTGATAATATGCAGTATACTCATCCCCTGAGCCCTGGCAATTTTACCTCTAAATCCCTCTGGAGTCCCTCCTGTCTGCCACCTCCGGATCAGGACCCAGCTGCTCCCACCTGTCTGCCCAAGAGGGACATCCCCCCACCCCGTGGCTGGAGGGCTTTTGTGGCCGGCCCCACCCTGCTGTCCTCTCCTCCCTCACATCTGACATTCATCCTAGTCCCCCAATTCACTCATTTCTCAGGACTCAGATGTCACCACCTCCAGGAAGCCTGCCTGAATACCCGCCCACTCTGAGGCTCGGGGTGAGGCCTGGGTTCATGCTCAAGGACAGGGATGGGGAGCAGGCAGGTGAGAAGTGACCCACCTGCAGGAGGTCCAGCCTGGGTCCTTTCCTGCCAGGGTGACCCCAGGCTTCTTCCTCCAGTCTCCCCAGCTTTGCCCCATCAGGTATCTTCCCCCTGAAATGTCTCCCTAACCCTGGCCCACTCAGATCCTCTTTTGAGTCCCCTCCTCCACTTCTCGAGAGACCTGGGGCTTCTCCTCCCGGGCTTGGACTCCCTCATTCCACAATGTCTCCTGTATTACTGTTTGTTTGGGCTGCCAGCCGAGAAGCGAATCCGAACCGTTACGAGGGAGGTGTTCCCCGCATTACTGTGAATGGCAACGGCTGCCAATGTTCTGAGCACCACCCAAGGTGCAAGATGTGATACCGGACAGCTCCCGAGTCACAACATCCGAGAAAATGGCTTTATAACCCTCCTTTTCCAGATGCGCAAATGAGCTCTTGCAGAGGGCGGGGAGAATAAATGGGTGAATGCGGGGGTGGGGCAGAGGGGAGGAGGGGGAGGGGACCATTTGGGGAGGGGCCTGAGGCCAAGCGAGAAGGATGCATGCTTTTGAAAAGGGAAAGCGCAGCCTAGCAGAGTGCAAAGGCCAGGGAGCCGGGCTCAGAGGGACGGGCTCTCCCACGTTTGCAACAGAGGTCTCCTGTCCCCTTCCACCTTCCTATCTGAGGAAATAAATCTCAGTGAGTTTCAGCAACTCGCCTAGGGCCCCAGAGCCAGGAAGGCCCCACCTTCCCCCACCGGGCCTTGAATCTGCCGAGCTGACTCGGGGAGAGGTTTATTGCCCGAAAGTGAAGTCACTTGCTCAGATGACAAGCGGGTGGCCAACGGCCCTGGAACCCCCTTCCTTTCAAATGGCGTAGGACTGTCCTCCATTCACCACTGGCCCAGGCTCCCCCCCCCTGCGCACTGCTGATCCCGGATCACTTTCGGTTCCACCCGGCAAGAGTGGGCCCAGCCCCCTGCCCTGATGCCCTCGGCCAAACCCGAGGCTGCGCCACCACCACGCGGACTGTCCCCCCAGCTCTGCCGCCTGACCCCTGCACCCCATCAAACCGCAGCCTTTGCCAGGATGCACTCCCCGCCTCCCAATCCTGCGGTTGGCCCCCGCGCGCGCCTCGGGTCCACGAACCCCCGGGCCGGCCTGGCCCGCAAGCAGGTCCCCAGACTCGGGGCACGCAGGGTGGCCGCGGAGGCCTGCTGGGGAGGGGTCTGGGCCTCCCTCGTAACGCCCCTCAGCGCTCCCCAGAGGCTAGGGGTGCCCCGGGGGTGCAGGCAGATGCTTAGGCCAGAGCATTTCGGCCAGAAGAGGGGACGCGGGAGGAGGCCGGAGGGACAGGAGCAGACAAGGGTGAAGTCGGGGCCTGAGGGAGCGCGCAGCAGACCACGCCGGGTTCAAAGGCGAGAGATAAGGCGCGGACGACAGACGCGCCGCTGGACCCGGGCCAGGCGCGCCGCGGGGCGGG
>NW_007778719.1:0-3247 GCF_000696425.1 Galeopterus variegatus
TACAAGGATTACTGAAGTAAACTTATAAAGCATTTAAAAGGCACAAGCCAAGTAATTACTGTAAGCATTTAAATACAATTTCACTTCTCATTTTCTACATGTTCCTCTAATTGATTCCCTGGTTTGGGAAAGGATTTGGGGTAGAACCAGATTTCTTTGAGGAAGTATGTACAGTAAAAGGTTTAGAACAGAAAATTTGAGTTTGACGTCCTGTATGACTTACAGTACCTAACAATGTACTGGTATGCTAGATGCTCAATAAAATTCGCACAAAATGCATAACATGTAGAAACTAAACTTTCTTTATAACTCCACCCCCATCTAGCAAAAGGAATTCCAAAATTATAAAAGCATCATGGCTAAAAAATGGAATTCTGTGACTATCTAAAAAATAAGATGAAAAATATTATTTACAATCCTTTTGTGGACAAAAAGTAATGGAGGAAACTATGCATTTACTAACTCAAAATTCAGTGGGGAAGGAGACATGGATAAAGAATAAGAAAACACACACATACAATAAAACAACACTATTTCATTTATATAAGTAGAAAAACAAAAGAAGAATACAAAGATTACAAAAGTGAAAAACTGAAAAAATGCTCAAGACTACAACACATGCTTCAAGTAATTATGAATATTTTGAAGAGTTTATTTTAGAGGAAAATAAACCTTTTCTCAAAATCAAATGCAAAACACTTCAATATTTGTTTCAGAGAAATTTCACATTACAATTGAAGTTCAATGAATGAAGTCCCAGAGTATTTCAAACTCCTATAACCAAACAAGTTTTATATTAAAAACAGAAAGCCAAATAAACTATAAGAAGTAAAGCCAGACAAAGCTTATTCTGTTCTTGGCTACTAAAAGTAAGTTATCAGTCCTTTACCTGAAAACAAGCTAAACTGGCCTATGGATCTGAAGTTGACAACATTTCTTATTCTTAACTTAAAACATATTAGCCAAACTGTAAACACAGTGTAAATATACAAAATTTAATTTCATGTGAATTATTTGAAGAATCTAAAATGAGTGCTCATATTGCTAATGTTAATTAGTGACTCCTTAATTAGCAAGGTTTTAACTAACTGTAGTTTGAGGATTAACACATATTAGAAATAATGGCGAGAAATAACCCAATTTATAGTATCAGGAGATGATAATGATTTTTCACAAAGAAACAAGGTCTAATAAAAATAATCTAGATTCCTAATACCACTTACTGACAACCACAGCTGTATATCATGTTAAAATTACATACTTATCTCCTCATTAGCAACTAATCTTACTTATTCCTCTTGCCAAACCAATTATAAGAAAATTTTTAGACTCAAAGGAATTAACAGGACACTTGGACCTCACTCAGTCTTCTCATAACTCAAGTAATTAGCAAGCACTTGTATGTGAAATCCAAATAGTTTTCCTAAACTAATTAGTGAAATAAAGGACATCAAAATATTATCAACTAATAGCAACTCAAGTCCCGTATAACAATAGTCCCCAAACAGATATAACAATTGCCAGATGTTGACAGGGTCTTTTTGGTCAACTCAAAACTAATTTAGGGTATAAAGGAGGAGGAAAAATAGGTAGTTGCTTATCAAACAGCTAGCTATTAATGTGATAAAGGTATATTTTATAAGCAATGCCTTGTATATTAAAGAGTTGGAGAATCCAGAAGCTGTTTAAGCACATAATACAAAGTGAATAAATGAGAATAGCAGAAATTTGCATTTATATGGTATTTTCTTCCAAGTAGCTCAAAATGGAAGAACATAAGGCTTAACCATTTTCTCAAAGTGTCATAAAAATCCTGGAATTCCTGAAAAAGAATTTGGAAAGTTTAATTCTCCTGTCAGTTCCTTGTTTTCCGTGTCCTTTCAACCAAACATTCAGAAATCAGATTATAAGCCTTCATTATACTTTCATATTGTTTCCTTTCCTTTTATACCCCCAAATTCAATAAAGTTTCCAATGTACCCAGTTAAACCTTTCTCCCAAAGATTTTCTGACTGAATGAGAACCTCGAAACAGACTTTTCTATAGACATATTTTATTTTATAAATTTATAGCTCATTAGCTATCCTTTAGCTGCAACTTTATATTAGATATTAAGTTTAGTTTGATTACAGATTTTATATTTATTAAAACTGAGGCCTTTCATGAGATCTTTAAATAGTTATACACAGTGTTTTAAGGATAGTACCTTGACTCTCTCTGAAGCCCACTGCGCATCAGAACCTGTTAGGTTTTCTCCCAGTAAATAGTATAAACCCAGGGTCTGGCACAAAATAAGCACACTATATATATTTGTTTGAAGGGAGGAAGAGAGCAAGAGAGAAAAGAGGTCGGCATATGGATCTTGGAAATTTTTAAACTCTAGATTTAGAAAGACCAGCTGAAAATTCTTCCTGTGACACTAGTTCCCAACAAGGCTGAGAACAAATGGAGCCTCACTAGTCTCTTCTATGCAGACACTACTAGTTTGAAACATGGTAAAATTAATGGAAAGAACTTGATTCTGGCCATCAATATTACTGCATGCATCGTGTGCCTGAGGTGAAATAAATACTCCCTCATACCAAGTCAAGCAAATCTCTGTAATCACTTAACTTATGATGAAACCATTGATCAGCATAGTTATTTTCCTATGTCTTCATTCAGAAAAGCCGCTTCACCTGATCTGAAATCTTAGGAAGTATTTCCAATTTCTTTGGGAAAATGCCTGACAGACTTCTTTTTAGTCTCTCTTTAAGTAAAGCTCTCTGAAGATAAAATGGGCCTCATTCAGGCAGATATGTTTTCTGACAATCACTAAGAGGGAAAAACAGATTTTAAGCAAACTGCTCAGAGAATCCTTAAATAATTAGGCGTTAAATGGAGAATACGAAGTCTTCAAAAAGGTCACGGGATAATGGAAAAGCAAGACATTCACATATACAAAAACTTTTTTTGGAAAATCAACCCAGAAATAGGCTCTGACAGGAAAACTAAGTCACAATTAAGTAAACAAGTACTCCGTAAATACTAAAAGATACTGAAGAACTGTACAACATCTAATATTCATATATACTTCACTATATTCAAGAGAAAATATAGTTCTTTTGGACGCCATGGATATCACATTAAGTAAGAATAAAGGAATGTTGAACATACATATATCTGAACCTTTTTACAACTTAAACAAATTATTTATCTATGCTTTATTTTTTCCATTAAAAAATACCAAAATAACTTCAAAAAAAAA
>NW_007778720.1:0-396 GCF_000696425.1 Galeopterus variegatus
GTGCTCTAACCAAGTGAGCTAACTGACCTGACTTCTGACACTATAGTTTAGTTTTGCCTATTTGAACCTTATATGGAATCATACTGTATGTATTTTTGTGTCTGAACTCTCTTGCTCAGAGATTCTCTCTTGTGAGAATCATTCAGACCGTTATGTATATTGTTGTGGTTTCTTTTTTCATTGTTGTGTAGTATTTTGTTGCATGGACATACTACAGATCCATTCTACTGTTGATTGCCATTTGGGTGGTTGTTAATAGGGTTTGGCTGCCATGAATATAGCTGCTATGAACATTCTTGTATAATTTCTTTTTTTTTTTTTTCCTTTTTGTCTTCTTTCATGACCGGCAACGGGATCGCAACCCTCAGTGTCGCGCCCGCACCGCGCTCAACCAGT
>NW_007778720.1:1180-3247 GCF_000696425.1 Galeopterus variegatus
ATTTATTTATTTATTTTCCTTTTTGTCTTCTTTCGTGACCGGCAACGGGATCGCAACCCTCAGTGTCGCGCCCGCACCGCACTCAACCAGTGAGCAGACCGGTCTCTACATGGGATCCAAACCCTCGGCGGGAGTGCCACCGCACTCTACCGAGTGCGCCACCGGGCCGGCCCTGTATAATTTCTTTTACAAGTGTATATGATGATATTTCAAAAAGTTTGTTGAAAAATAGAATTAAAAAATAAGATGAATCTTTCCATGAATTAGTTAGTACCTTTGTACTTTAGCTTTAGTAGATACTACCAAATAGTTTTCCAGTCATTATACTCACAACCAAGTATGAGAATTCCATTTGTTCCATGTCCTTGCCAGTTTTTGGCATTGTTTATCTCTTTAATTTTAACCATTCTGGTGAGTGTGTGCTATTTCTGTGGTTTTAATTTGAAATTCCCTAGTTGTCATTTTCGTGGTCATAGAATTTTCTCTCTGTATTACTTGTCCAAGTTTTTTGCACATTTTTCTATTTGGTTATCTCTTACTTGTTGGAGTACTTTATATATTCAGATATTTTTTATTGGATGAAGATTTTATTTCTCTTAATATCTTATTGGTGAACAGAATTTCTTGGTTTTTTAAATTTATTTCAATTTTCAATCTTTTTATTTATGTTCAGTGCTTTTTATGTCCTGCTTAGGCAATCCTTACCTCCTGTGACTAGACCTTTTAACATGACCTTAGAAGTCTGATAGTTTCCTTGGTACTATGACAAGGCATTCCATGTTTATCTTCTACATTTCTTGTCCCAACCTAGAGTGATTGCTTCTTCAAAAAGCTCTGGTTTCTTTTAGTGGAAAATAGTATTTAGAGGATATATTGTGTCCTCTAGGGGTACTCCTTGTACCCCTAGAGCTTCTCAGCAGGGAGAGCTAAGAAATACTTTTTCAATACTTAGTCTAATTTTAACCCCCCTGCTATAAAAAATAAGGAAGGAAACTTAGTTTCAGAGCAATTCAGTTAAATATTAAAGTGACAGTAGACCTAGTCGGTAACCTATACTCTTTTTTTCAGTCCTGATTCAGTCATGTAAGAAAAATCTCTCATTTGCTAAATATAAACATTAACATTTCAGTCTCCTCCTTCTGGCATACTCCAGGTGAATGTTTTTAGAAGTCTCATTCAGAACTCTGCCTCATTCTCCACCTATAATTTGTTACAGGTTCTACGTCAGTCTTTATCCCTCGCATCTTCCCCAAAAGGGACCATAGAGAACATTTTGGACAGTGACCCGAGGGACCTTATAGGAGATTTCTCCAAGGTAATCTCAAACAGAGTTGCCCCAACTGAGTGATGCAGGGCGGGATGGGGGGGTACCTAGAACCCCACTCAGCCTTTTACTGGGGAAGGTCCTTGGTGTTTCAGCCAGGTTCTGGGTTTTGAAGGAACAGGGAGTCTAAAGAGAAGAACAAGCAAAGACCCAGGCGTATCCTCGCTTATGGAAACTTCAACCTGAATTGAAGCTGTTGGTTATATTTGTGTTAATTGCCACGGGGATAGGTGTGTTAGTCCGTTTCTGTTTCTTATAACACAAAATACCTAGAACTGGGTAACTTATAAGAAAATGAAATTTATTATTTACAGTTTCTGAGGCTGGGAAGTTCAAAATCCAGGGAACACATCTTGTGAAGTTCTTCCTTGGTGGTGGCCTCAGTGACATAGGATATCACATTGCAAGATGGCGGAAACAGAGACTAACCTCCTTAGTCACTCTCCTTTTTAAAGCCACAAGAACCAGTCCCATCATTCCAAGAATCTAACAGTCGAGTGGTGATCAGGCTTCCAATACATAAAACTTGGGAGACACAATTCAGTCCATATCAGTGGGTGAGCTCTTGACTCAGCCAGTTGTCCTAATGAGTAATTGCTGATGGTGCCCATCTTCTTCCTCAAGGCTGGACCAGGTCCTTTTTTTCCATTCCTAGTGCCTAGCACCATGCTGGACATAACAGGTACTCAGTAAATGAAGCATATTCCTCACTGTTTTTTTTTTTTTTTTTTTTTTTTTTTTTT
>NW_007778721.1:0-853 GCF_000696425.1 Galeopterus variegatus
AAGAGAAGAGATGAGGAAGCCAGGAAGAGAGGAGGAAGTAAGGTCAGTGCAGGCCGATGAGCTGGTAGAAAATATTGGGATTAACGTAGGGGGGTGTTTATGATGCGGCAGATACAGTGAAATGGGCTGAACCTGGAGTGGCAGAGATCCAGGAGACTGTGCTCGAGGTTTAAAATAATTGAGATTCAGACTGTGGAGGGGAATGTCCTGCAGTGAAGGCCAGGTCCCTGGTGTGGCGTGCGTGTTGGGAGGGTCAGGAACTGCGAGGCGGTGGGATGGCTTGTCTGCACGGACGCTTGTCAGTCACAATGGGAGAGGAGCTGAATTCTGAAGATGTTTGTGGAAATTTCAGAGACCTTTAGAGTCCGTGAGTTTGGTCTGGGGACTCTCTTCATTTATCTGTCACTATAAGGGGGATTATTATTATATGCCAGACACGGGCACCATGGTGAGACCGAGTCCCTGGCCTCAGGGACATCAGAGCTAATAAGTAAGCGCACTGCTCCAGGGTGCTGTCGGAGAGGCCTGCACGGTGGACGCAGGGTGGCAGACCTCCCGTCAGAGGCCAGAGGGTTTCACAGAGGAGGCGAGATTTGACATGAAGGGAGAGCTGGAGTTTGCAGGCAGAAGGAAGAAGGAAGACCATTCCTGCGGAGGCCAGAGCAGCGAGAGGACATGGGCAGGCAGACAGGTGTCAGAGCATCATGGCAGAGGTAACCTGCAGGAATTCTAGAGTCCACCGTCTTCTGAAGTGTGGCAGTGTGTGACGAGGGTCCGAGCAACCTTGCAGAGGCACCAAGTTGCTGTAACACCTTCTCCTAACTGGCAAGGACGTTGTCCATGTCTGAGAATG
>NW_007778721.1:2707-3247 GCF_000696425.1 Galeopterus variegatus
GGGACAGCAGGGTGGTGTGAGACACTGACTGGCCACCGAGCCTCCCTGTGGGTGCAGGTCTCAAGCACTGTCCTCCTTCAATAGTGCTGAAGTGGCTTAATGTAGGAAACGATGATGGCTGGGTTTTACATTTATCTTCTATAGTTTTGATAGCTTAACTAAGCCCCGTGTTTTCCACTTTCTCACAAAGTAACTTGTAGAAATATTCAATACTGGCCAAGGATCAAAGCCCTTTGGAGAAAGCAGAGGCTGGATTTGAAGGCGTGTTAGGAGCAGGGTCCCAATCCAACTTTTCCAGACTCCAGGAGAGAGAAGTGCCCCGCCTGTGGTGGAATGGTGGGGGCTGCCTGTGCTGGCAGGGGCGTCCCCACGTCACCTCTCCTCTGGCGTACTCTCGGCTGCCCACCCTGGACCCCTCCGACCGCCCCTGGTGCTGGAGCAGCCCGTGTGCATCATCACAGCCACCCCCTCCCTCGTGCCCCTCCCGCTGCAAACCATAATCCTGCAGCAGACAATGAGGACAGGGCAAGTATTCAGAAC
>NW_007778721.1:5794-6190 GCF_000696425.1 Galeopterus variegatus
GACGACTTTCTATCCTCTGCAAAGCCCTCAGCTCTACACACCCTGCCAGGAGGCTTATAGAATCTTCACACAAGGGGACAGATTAACAGTCATTTATTGACATGGGAAGAGCAGGTGAACAAGGCCTATTTTGTCCCTTGAGGAGCTCATATTTTGTGGGTCTAAAGATACACTGACAGGAAATTGCACTCTAGAGGGCTAAGCACAGCATGGGTGGCAGGAGAATGTGCTGACACTGCAGAGGGGATGCTGCTTGCCAAGGGCCACTGAGAGAACTTCTGGAAAGAGATGATGCCAAAAGCAAGTCTGGCACAGAAGGAGGAGTAACCCAGGTGAAGAGAAGAGATGAGGAAGCCAGGAAGAGAGGAGGAAGTAAGGTCAGTGCAGGCCGATGAG
>NW_007778721.1:7806-8925 GCF_000696425.1 Galeopterus variegatus
GCACCAAGTTGCTGTAACACCTTCTCCTAACTGGCAAGGACGTTGTCCATGTCTGAGAATGTAACAGTGCCTACTGAGGAAAGGAAGATTTTTCTCGATCAGTGTAAATTTTATTATATAATTTTATTTTATTTTTAATTTTTAATTTTTTTATCATATAACTTTAAAAGTTAAGATTTTGTGATTAGCCACGTGCTAAAAACCTATGAGTTTCAAAACCCTCACCATTGTAACTCACCTAGGGGCTGAAGATCAACAGAATCGTCGTCCTCGTGGAATCCCTCAGTCACCTTCATCTGCAGGGACTCACCTTAGGGATCATGGAATATCTGATAGTTTAATTTTTAAGTTTCACAGTGATGTTTATTTCTTAGTGGATTGTTGTAACTTGTTCTAGCCTTATCAACAGAATAATCTGTATTTAAATAAAACTGAACTCATTATGCGCTTCAGTTGGAGTCTGTTTACTTTTGTTCCATTTTCGGAGGATATGTTCCATGGTGTAAGCTGGTGAACGTAGGGCTCAAGGAGACGCATCCATCAGCCCTTACTCCCCTCTAGAAAAAGAAATGCTTGTCCCACTAACTTTTCCAGGTGTGTGCATGTCCACAGTTGACCACTTTTTGTTCTCCAATGGGGCGTTTTCAATTTTATTTGGTGACCAAAAGGAACAGGATGCTATTGAAGCCCAGGCAATGGCAGGCAGACTAAAGACACTGGTTCTGTTCTTGATGTCACACAATAAGTCACAGGCCTTCAAAGGACTTTGAGAGCTAATCCAGTGTCTCCATTTATATTTGTTGAGTGCACAAAGTGTCACATCAACTTTCTTGCAAAACAAGATTCCCCTGAACACACAAACTCTGCTAAGATCTAATACCAGAAGAGGTTTTCCAACAGTGCCATGCACTGGGATCCAGTCCTTCACTCACGGAGTGCCTACTATGTGCCAGGCCAGGGAAAGCAGCAGAGACTAGGACTGGCGAGGCCTGTGTTTCCATGGATTCACATTCTGGTAGAAAAAAGAAGGAAACAAATGAACAGAAAGAAAGGTGAGAGGGACAGCAGGGTGGTGTGAGACACTGACTGGCCACCGAGCCTCCCTGTGGGTGCAGGTCT
>NW_007778722.1:0-606 GCF_000696425.1 Galeopterus variegatus
TTTCTTTCAGAGCTAAATTGCAGAAAGTGACATTATCATCCGTCCTAGAAAAAGGAAACGTACATTGCCATTACTTATGGGAGTGAATCAATTACTCGATTTTCTGTGTTATGGTCGTTCTCACAGTGATGAGAAAGAGCACCCTTCTGTCAATAGCAATCTGCGGTTTTCCGGACCAGGCCGAAATTCTCGCATTTTCTCCCTTTAACTGTCAGCTACAAAAGCAGAGGCAGCTGCTAGGCCCTCGTGCCCGAGTCAAGGGCCTGGGGTCAGCAGTGGGAAGGACAGGGGCTTTAACGTCCCTTGTCATCCGGATGGCACGGGGTCCCCTGGGCTGCCGAGTGGTCCCCTCGTGCATATTCGCTGAATACCTATTGTCTTCTAGGCAGCGCGATACAGGGGAGAATAAGACTGTCCAGGATCCCTCTTTGCCGCTGGTGGGGTGGGGGCAGAATAAGACATTAAAAGTAAGCAAACGATGTGGTGACTTCAGATTGAGAAAGTTCTATTGCTGAGCTAAAATAAGGCGATGTTAGACAGGAGAGGGGGTTGCTGTCTCAGATTGTGGGCAGAGAGGTATTTTTGAGGGACTGATTTTGGAGACAA
>NW_007778722.1:2479-3246 GCF_000696425.1 Galeopterus variegatus
TTCAAAATGAGTGTAGAAGTAACTAATTGAACAGTAGAAAGAGGAGAGAATGGCACTGAAAATGAGATAGTAAAATTAACATGAGGTCAGGACAACATTTTTCTCCTTTTCAGTCCTCTCCTAAGTTTCTGAGGTGTGAGCAGAAGATTATGGAGCTTCCAAAGAAGACAAGCACACAAATGAGAATGTGCTAGTGCTGTCACAACCTGCCTGTAGAGCCGAGAAAATACTTAAGACTGAGTCTCACTTCTGATACTATGGTAAGCTGAGGGCCAGTACTGCTGCAGTACACACATAACAGGATGACACTTTCAGCTGAGAAGAAAAGGTTGTAAGTGTTCACACACTCTAATACTCTATACATACAGTAATACTCTGTACATACAGGGACCATACATCGCTCTTTACCCAGAAAACTTTTGGGTTATACTTGTTGTCCAAGTTTGTGGAAGATTGCATAAATGTACCCAATTCTTCACCCTTCCCTATCCCAATGTCCTTTGCTACATAACTTTCCTATGTTCCTGCACTCTAGGGGCAGCATATTTTTTCTCCCTTGATTCTGATCGTGGCCATGAATTTTCTTTGGACAAGATATGACTCAAAGAGAAGCTTGAAAGAGACCGAACATTTTAATAACGGAATTAAGGTTCTTTCTGTACTTGAGAGTGGATGGAAAAGCTGCAATCTCCATTTTAAATCTCATAGTTATGGAAGAAACATTTAACAGAACATGGAGGAAAACATCCAGCTGATTCAATTCACTA
>NW_007778723.1:0-3246 GCF_000696425.1 Galeopterus variegatus
GGGAACTAATAGAGCGAGAACTCACTCGCTACTCCTCCTCCCCCGGGGAGAGCATTAATCCATTCATGAGAGATCCATCCCCATGACTCAATCAGTTTCCAACACTGCTACATTTGGAGATCAATTTCCCACATAAGTTTTGGAGGGGACAACACATTCAAACTCCATCACCTGTACTGGCCAGTCACCAAAAAAATAAGAAATAAAAAAAAAAAAAAAAGATGTCTTTAAACAAAAACACACATAAAGCAAGGTTACATATTGTTTGACTGATGAAAATGTGATCAGAGGCTCTCAGGAACCTAACCCTATATTTCCCTTAGGAGCCATGGCTCAGTATTCACTAACTCAGTGTTTGCTGCAACTTTATAGAACATAACTACCACAAATAACCAGAATCAACAGTATATCAAAGAGAAAGATTCAGATAGACACCAGCTTCTTCAATCTTCAATAAAGAAAAAGCAGGTGTTAGGCTCTAGCCCGGACAGCAACAGTATCTAGCCAGAATCCAATCCGCTGCTCTTTTCTTTGTGTTGCCTTTATTTTTATAGTTGATTCTTTGTATGGCAAGGGATGATAGGGATATAAGATTTTCTTTTTCAATAACTGCTTAAGTAAAAAAAGAAAAAAGCAGATGACATGAAGAAAATATTTACGTAGAAAATAATACAGATGGCAGATGGGTAGGGCAATAGCCACAAAGCTGCTACACAATGGTACTTGGACGTGCAAAAACCAAGGTGACAGTTGACCAACTGGAGTTTGGGAAACACATATGAGTGAAAGACTTTTGGCTTAGGAGTGAGATTACATGGCTGTGGATGAGAAATTGAACTTCTGTGAATGTCATTTTCCCCATCTGGAAAAGGGGACATAGCATCTCACAGCACTACCATGATGACTTAATGAAAAAACATGTAAAGCAGCAGTGCTCATACTTTTTGCTCTTAGAACCCCTTTACACTCTTAAAAGTTTTTGACAACCCCCAAAGAGCTTTTGCCTACATGGGTTACATCTATCACTAGGTACTGTACCAGAAATTCAAACTGAGTCACTTAAAAAATATTTGTTAATTAACTTAAAATAACTATAATAAACCCAACACATGTTAACAGAAATACATATTTTTTTTATAAATGAAATTATTTTTTCCAAACAAAAACACTTAGAAGAGTGGCATTGTTTTAAATATTGGTAAATCTCCTTTAACTTCTGGCTTCACAATAGGCAGCTAGATTCTCATATTTGCTTCTGCATTCAATCTTTTGTGACATTACACTTCATGTAGCCTCTGGAAAACTCCACTGCACATAATCCTCCCTCGGTATCAGTGGGGGACTGGTTCCAGGACCTGCTGCGCATACCAAAATCTGAGGAGACTCTAGTCCCTTATATATAATGGTGCAGTATTTGCATATAACCTATACACATCCTCCCGTACACTTTAAATCATCTCTAGATTACTTATGATACCTAGGAAAATGCAAATGCTATCTAAAAAACAGTTGTTATACTGTATTGTTCCAGGAATAATGACAAAGAAAAAGTCTGTGCATGTTCAGGACAGATGGAATTTTTCCCTAATGTTTTCTGTTTTCTAATATTTTCAATATGTGATTGGTTAAGTCCACAAATGCAGAACCCACAGACACTGAGGGTTGACTGCATCCATGAGAGAAAGTGAAAACAGGCATAATGGCTTCATGTTGTTTCAAAAAAAGTTTTAATTTCATAGACCCCCTGAAATTGTCTCCAAGACCCCTACATGTGCCTGGAACATAAGGGGTTCAGAACAGTACATCACAAGCTTAGGTTCTTAATGCATATTAATTCTTCTTCAGGTCATTATACAGTAATTGTACAATATCTAGCACAATGTCACACACAGAGACGTGATCAACAAGGGTTACTATTGTTATTGTTCAGAATGTTCTATAACTAATCCGCTGTGTGATCGTCAGCCAAGAATTCTTAATCTGTGTTCAAATTCAGAGGATCCATACTCTTGAACAGGAAAAAAAGTTACAAATCTATTTTCTGACACTCAGCATTTACTTCAGTTATGACCGTAGACAACAAAGCACAGTTGAACTAGTAGTACCTGTGACAATGTCACCAATAGAAATCACCGGTATTCTCAAATCATATTATGGTTTTTGCAGAGATCTTGAAAAATCATATATGCTTATTACTAACTCAAAATTATGGTACTTATTAGACCTGTCACTAGACCTTGTTATCTAATGCCTTAATAATGAAGCACATATATTATAATGTCATGGACTTTTTTTATTAGTTATGAATATTCATGAAATACTAAGCTGATTGTCACCCCTCATGCCCATGATGTGAGGGCCAGATTCATACTAGCACAATATCATGGATTTTGAAAAATATCTTGACAATTATATTTCAATACAACTGGTTTCATTTTCAGTCCCTTGCATTTTACTATATGCATATAAAAACATTCTGAGAAAGGTGTCCACTGGCTTAACTAGATTGCCAAAGAAGTTCTTGTAACCAAAAAGCCAAGAACCTCCTAGATTAAGCAATGCACTTTTCCTCTTTAAGCACCAGTTCCTCTCTTTAAAAGGAAACTGGACTAATCATTCTGAGACCCCCGCCCAGCTGTAACACTCCAGCTACAGTATATGGAATATATGTCCAGGGGGAGGAAGAATTGGATCACAGGCAACAACTCACCTAAGTGCATTAACTAAGAGGCACCAAGGTCCAGTGTCAGTCTCAAGTCAGCATTTGAGGACCTACTCTATAAAATTAAATGCTTTCAGGCTAATTGGGCCTAGCAGAACTAAACAGTTGAAGAGCTAACAGTGAAAGCAAATATTTCCCAAATTACCTTTTATTCCATTATAAAAACATATTGAAAATCCCAACATGCAAGAATGAATTAATTTGCAAAGAATCCATAATCAACGTAATCTGGGGCTGTTCTTGACACAAATGGCTTGTGTGCAGAAGACTTTAAAAAAAATAATGTTTTCATAATCAGAAAAGTAATCTGAATATTTATCACTAATGTTTGCTTAAAACCTTAATAAAAGAGTTTTTATACCTTCAAATCCTCAACAGCAAAAAAGAAAATAAAAAAAGAAAAAGGAAGAAAGAGAAACAAAGAAAGGAAAAGTAAACAAGAGAAAGAAAAAAGGAGGAAAGAGAAGAAAATTTTCCATGACTCCCAGGAAGAACACTTATCCCTAAGCATTTAGCACTACACA
>NW_007778724.1:0-737 GCF_000696425.1 Galeopterus variegatus
AATAAATCTCACTTTGTCATGGTATATAATTCTTTTCATATTCTGTTGAATTTAGTTTGCTAGTATTTTGTTGTATTTTTGCTTCAGTGTTTATAAAGGATATTGGTCAATAGATTTTTTTTTGTAGTGTCTTTGTCTGGCTTTGGTATCAAGGTAATGCTGACCTTGTACAGTGAGCTTGGGAATATTCCCTCCTCTTCAGTTCTTTCAAAGAATTTGAGGAGGACTGATGTTAGTTCTTCTTTTAATGTTTGGTAGAATTCAACTGTAATGTCACAAGGCCTTGGGCTTTTCTTTGTTGGGGGTTTTTTGATTAATGCTTCAATCTTCTTGCTCATTATAGGTTTGCTAAGATTTTCTATTTCTTCATGATTCAGTCCTCTTAGGTTGAATGTTTCCAGGAATTTGTCCATTTCATCTAGGTTATCCAACTCGTTGGTGTACAATTGTTCATAGTATTTTCATATAATTTTTTTCTGTAAAATTGGTTGTGATGTCTCTTCTTTCATTTTTGATTTTAGTTATTTGAGTCTTCTCTCTTTTTTTCCTAGTCAATGTAGCTAAAGGTCTGTCAGTTTTGTTGACCTGTTAGAATAACCAACTCTTGGTTTTATTATCTTTCCATATTTATTTTTTTAATTTTCCCTATGGCTTCTTATTGACCCACTGATTGTTTACAAGAGTCTTTTTAAATTTCCACATATTTATGTATTTTCCACATATTTATGTGTTCTCCT
>NW_007778724.1:2372-3246 GCF_000696425.1 Galeopterus variegatus
CCCCACACACTTTACGTTGTCAATGTCACAATTACATCTTTATATATTGTATACCCATTGACATAGATTTGTAATTATCTTTTTATGCATTTTGTCTTTTAAATCTTGTAGAAAATAAAAAGTAGACTTAAAAAATTACTATAATACTGTTATTTATATTCATCAATCTATTTACCTTTACTGAAGAACTTTATATTTTTGTGTAGCTTCAAGTTAATGTGAACAATCCCTTCATTTCAACTTGAAGGACTCCTTTTAGTATCTCTTATATGGCAGGTCTAGTGATAACTTCCTTGCTTTTGTTTCTCTAAAATAGTCTTAATTTTTTTTTTCTCATTTTTGAGGGACAGTTTTGGAGGATGTGGAATTTTCAGTTGACAGTTTTATCTTCCCCCATTTTAATATATGATCGCACTTCTTTGGCCTTCAAGGCTTCTGTGGAGAAATACACTGATATTCATATTGAGGATCCCTTACACATGACATGTTGCTTTTGTTTTGCTGTTTTCCAGAACTTCTCTTTATCTCTGTCTTTCAACAGTTTGAGTATTACGTGTCTTTGTGCAGGTCTCTTTGGGCTTATCCTACTTGGAGTTCATTGAAACTCTTGGATTTGTATATCCATGTCTTTCTTTAAATTGGGGACATTTTCAGCCATTATATCTCTCTGTCCCTTTCTCATATATATTTTTTTCCTACTCAGACTTAGTACTTTCAAATGACCTTTGTCATAGTCACTGATCCTTTTTTCTCCCTGTTTGAATCTGCTGTTATACCCCTCTAGTGAATTTTTCAATTCAGTTATTGTATTTTTGTTTCCAGAATTTGTCTGTTTCTTTTTATATATGTAACTTCTATCTTCTTGATATTCTCA
>NW_007778725.1:0-3246 GCF_000696425.1 Galeopterus variegatus
ATTTGTTGTTCTCTGTCTTTTTGATACTGGCCAGTCTAACTTGAGTAAGATGATATCTCCACGTGGTTTTGATTTGCGTTTGCCTTATGCTTAGTGATGTTGATCATTTTTTCATGTGTCTATTGGCCAACTGTGTATCTTCCTTTGAAAAATTCCTATGCAGCTCCTTTGCCCATTTCTTAATCATGTTATTTGTTGTTGGTGGGTTTTTTGTTTGTTTGTTTGTTTTCTTTTTATCATTGCTTGAGTTCCTTGCACATTCTGGAAATTAGTCCCTTGTCAGATGCGTGGTTTGCAAATATTTTCTCACACTGTAGGTTGTCTTTTTGCTCTGTTGTTTTGCTGTGCAGAAACTCTTTAGTTTGATATAATCGCATTTGTTTATTTTTCCTTTTATGCCTGTGCGTTTGAGGTCTTATTAGTAGATTCTTTGCCCAGTCCTACTTCCTAAAGTGATTTTCTTATGTTTTATTTTAGGATTTTTGTAGTTTCAGTTCTTATATTTAAGTCTTTAATCCATTTTGAATTGATTTTGGTATACAGCAAGAGGTACAGGTCTAGTTTCATTCTTCTACATATGGATGTCCAATTTTCCCAGTACCACTTATTGAAGAGGCAGTCTTTTCCCCAGTGTATGTTCTTGGTGCCTCTGTTGAAGAACAGCTGGCTGTAAGTATGTGGGTTGATTTCTGGGTTCTCTATTCTGTACCATTAGTCCAAGTGTCTGTTTCTATGCCAGTACCATGCTGTTTTGGTTATGATAGCTTTGTAGTATAATTTGAAGTCAGGTAGTGTTATGCCTCCAGCTTTATTTATTTATTTATTTATTTATTTATTTATTTATTTATTTATTTATTTATTTATTTATTTATTTATTTATTTATTTATTTATTTATTTATTTATTTATTTATTTATTTATTTATTTATTTATTTATTTATTTATTTATTTATTTATTTATTTATTTATTTATTTATTTATTTATTTATTTATTTATTTATTTATTTATTTATTTATTTATTTATTTATTTATTTATTTATTTATTTATTTATTTATTTATTTATTTATTTATTTATTTATTTATTTATTTATTTATTTATTTAATTGCTTAGGGCTGCTTTGGCTATTTGTGGTCTTTTGTTGTTCCATACAAATGTTAGGGTGGATTTTTCTATTCCTGTGAAGAATGTCATTGGTACTTTGGTGGAGATTGCATCAAATCTGTAGATCCCTTTGGGAAGTGTGGACATTTCCACAATGATAATTCTTCCAGTCAACAAAAATGAATGTCTTTCCATATTTTTGTATCCTCTTTGATTTCATTTAAGTGATTTGTAGTTCTTGTTGTAGAGATTTTTTACCTCCTCGGTTAACTTTAATCCTACATATTATATTTATTTATCATTTATCAGCCCTTCCCTAATCCTGGCAATCCTCGGTCTGTTTTCTCCTTCTGAAATTTTAACACACCACTATAGTCTTTCTTTCATTCCTTTTTTCTCTCTTACCTCTCACTTAAGAGTGTGGACATTTGGTATTTTTCCCTCTGTGCCAGGCTTATTTCACTTAAAATAATTTTCTCCAAGCTCGTCCATATTGCTTCAAATGGCAGAATTTCATTCCCTTTTATGACAATAGTATTCCATTGTGTGTATATAGCACATTTTCCTTATACAGTCGTCAGCTGATAGACATTTATGTTGGTTCCATATCTTTGCTATTATAAATAGAGCTGCAATGAACATGGGAATGTGTGGATCACTTTGACATGATGATTTCCATTCCTTTGGGTATATCCCAGAAATGCGATTGCTGGATTGTATGGTAGATGTATCTATAGTTTGAGAAACCTCCATATTGTTCTTCATAGTGGCTATACTAAGTTACAGTCCCACCAATAAAAGAGATTCCCTTTCTCTGCATCCTCACCACCATTTCTTATTCTGTCTTTTTTATTATACCCAGTCTCACGAAGGTGAGATGATATCTCAAAGTGCTTTTGATTTTCATTTCCCTAAAGATCAATGATGTTGAGCATGTTTTCAAGTACCTGTTGGCTATCTGTGTGTCTTCTTTTGAATACCGTCTGTTCAGTTCCATTGACCATTTTTTAATTGGGTTATTTGTTTTTTACTGTGTAGTTGTTTGAGTTCCTTGTACATCCTGGATATTAATTCCTTGTCATATGTATAGTTTGCAAATATTTTCTACTGTTCTGTAGGTTGTCTTTTCACTCTGTTCATTGTTTCCTTTGCTGTGCATAAAGTTTTTATTTTGATATAATCTCACTTCTTCCTTTTTTTCTTTTGTTGTTTGTGCTTTTGGGTCTTATTCATAAAATCTTTGCCCTGTCCTACTACCTGAAGTGTTTCCCCTATGTTTTTCTTTAGGAGTTTTATACTTTCAGTTTTTGTGTTTAAGTCTTTAATCCTTTCTGAGTTGATTTTGGTATATGGTGAGAGGTATGGATCTAGTTTCATTCTTCTACATATGTATGTCTATTTTTCCCAGCACCATTTAATGAAGGGGCAGTCTTCTCCCCCATTTGTGTTCTTGGTGTCTTTGTCAAAGATCAGTTGGCTGTAACTATGTGGATTAATTTCTGGATTCTCTATTCTGTTCCTTTGGTCCATGTTGTCTGTTTTTATGCCAGTACCATGCTGATTTGGTTACTACAGCTTTGTTGTATAATTTGAAGTCAGGTAGTGTTATGCTTCTGGCTGAATTTTCTTTGTTCAGTATTTCCTTGTCTATTCATGGTCTTCCATTGTTCTATACATATGTTAGGATGTTTTTTCCATATCTGTGAAGATTATGTTTAGAATTTTGATAGGGATTACATTGCACCTGCAGACTGCTATGGGTACTATGGACAATTTCTCACTGTTGATTCTTCCAGTACAAGAGCATGGAATGTCTTTTTTTCCAATTCAAAAACATGGAATATCTTTTTGTATCTTCTTTAATTTCTTTCAGCAGTGATTTGTAGTTCTGATTATAGAGATCTATGACCTCCTTTGTTAAATTGATTCCTAGGTATTTTATTTTATTTATTTATTTTGGTGACTACTATAAATGGGCTTACTTTCTTTTTCTGCTAGTTTGTTGTTTCAGAATAAAAACACTAATGATTTTTGTGTGTTGACTTTGTATCCTGAAATGCTACTGAAATTGTTAATCAGCTCTAAGAGTTTTTTGGAAGTCTTTAAGTTTTTCTAAATATAGGATCATGTCATCTGTAAAGAG
>NW_007778726.1:0-1037 GCF_000696425.1 Galeopterus variegatus
TTTGTACAACTGTATGGAGAACTGTAAATCTAATGTTGATAATAATATAATAGAATAAACATCTATCACTATTATTCTCATATATCACAGTCTTGAATCTGTTGCTTTGCATTGCTTCGCCCCCCACAGATTTGTCACCCCACTTCCCCTGGGTGATGGAGATGCCAAGAATTTCTCAAAGCCCATCTTTACTGAGCAGTGAGAGTCCGCAGAGTGGTTAAGCTCCCTTTGGGATGCTCAAGCGAGAGCCATCCCTTCCTTGGGGAATTAACACCAAATTAGGGTTCTCTTCCTGCATTTATTTTCTAGACCAGGAAGTTACAGGAAGAGAACATAGGTGGGGTTATAGTTTAACAATATAGGCTGGTAACTTTCAGTGAAACAAGCCAGATGACATTCCAGTAAGGCAATTAAGTGGTCCTATCAACAACAGTTTGATCTTAGCAAACATTCCTTCCTAACAGCAATTTCTTAGTATCTTTACATAACAATCAGTAACTAGTCTATCTTTTGAGCCAGCAACCGGCTGTGCCACAATCCTTATCTTGCAACAGAGACTATATAGCCTGAGGGAAATTTCCTGTCCTTGCAAAGTCAATATTTGAAACTGCAAGGCTTTGGAAAACCAGGCCCTGTGAAGTACGTATGCTTTTTAGTATATTCCACATGAATCCAAATACATGGCACTAATAAGTACTCTTTATATGATCCAAAACATTAATAGTCTGATTCCATGACATTGTTATCCCTTGGTTATCTAGGCTGCGGCTACACTAGTTTTCTTTCAGTTCTTCAATAGCCCCTTTTTCCTTCCCATCTTATGATCTTTAACACTTATTGCCCCTTCCTAAATTACTTTTTTTTAATTAAAGCATAATTGATTATACACATTTATTGCCTACAGAGTTTAATATCAATACATGTACAATGTGTGATGATCAAGCCAGAATAATTAGAATGTTCATCATCATAAAACGTAATCATTCCTTGTGTCCATTAACCAGTTTCTCACTATCCCATCCTCCTATACCTCTTCC
>NW_007778726.1:2694-3246 GCF_000696425.1 Galeopterus variegatus
TCTTAGCTTTAAATGTCACTTCCCCATTGAGATCCCTAACAACACTCTTCTTAAGTGTTCTCCTAGCATACTTTCATAATACTTATAATCAAACTTTTGTGTAAATAATGACAATGCATTTTTTTCTCACTAAAATGTAAGCTCCAATGAGGATCAAAAAGAACTCTTGGTATTTTATCCACTCCCATATCCACTACTAGCAAAGTGCTGGAAACATAGGGGACACTGAGTCAATACTGGCTAAATAAATAAATGAATGAATGGTCATGAACGAAGAGTTTGATAGTGGCTAGAGATATTGAAGAGTTTGAGACACGTAGAACATGAGCTTGATCTCCAAGCGTTAGATTAAAAAAAAGAGAGAGAGACTTCTACAAAGCTTCTACAGAGGAAGAGCAGCATAAGCAAAATAGTAGATGCAGAAATTAGCCTACAAGTTTTTGGAAATAGTAAAATAAACTGGCCAGAACTGTGATATTAAGGCTTAATAGAAAAGAGAGAAAATGGGTATACACTTTACTGTGTTGGATTGAAAGCCATTTTCAGAAAGCA
>NW_007778727.1:0-1094 GCF_000696425.1 Galeopterus variegatus
ATCTTCCCAAGGTCTAATCAAGTCTTAATGGTTCTTTAAATCTGTATTGGTGTTAATACCATATTATAAATTATAAGAAACTTGAATATTTTACTTTATAATTTTTAATTTCTCACTATTATGTTTATAATTGTTTAAAATGTGTGTATTATAAATATAATAGTGAGAAATTAAAAATTATATCACTACATGTGAGATCAGATAAGTAATTTTAACAGAGATGGAAACTACTAGAGTACTTCAAAAAGTCTGTGGAAAAATGGAATTAAAAGATAATTCTTCCATGTACTCTCTGAAGACCCCTTGTATAAGAAAGAATCAAATAGACATGCTAGAAATAAAAAAACCCTGGAAGCGATAAAGAATATTTTTGGACTCATTAGTAGACTTGACACTACTAAGGAAAGAATCGATGAACTTGAAGATGAGTCAGTAGAAATGACCCAAACTGGAATACAAAGAGAAAGAAGAGTAGGGGAAAAAGAGGAAAAGAGAGAGAAAGAACATAACAGAGCTTTCAAAAGCTGAGGTACAGTATTAAATGGTATAACACATGCATGATGGAAATCACAGTAGAAGAAAGAGTCAATGAGGCATAAGAAATGTTTGAAGAAATGCTGGCTAACAGTTTTCCAAAATTAGTGACAGACAAAAAATCATAGACTCAGAACCTCTGCGTACACCAAGCAAGATACATACCAAAATAAACACACAGCACAGACATGGAGGCATATATAAATTGCTAAAAACTAAAGACAAGAGAAAAATCTCAAAGGCAGCTAGAGAGAAAAAAAGATAAATTACCTGTAGAGAAACAAGGATAAAAATTACAGCAAACTTCTCAAAAACTATGCCAGCAAGAAGACAAAGAATTGACATCTTTAAAGTGCTACAAGGAAAAAAACAAAAAACCAAAAAATCCTGTTAACCTGGAATTCTATACCCAGTAAGAATATACTTAAAATATAAAGTAAAAAGCTTTCTGAGGGTGAACTTTTCAGGTTCCAACTCTCTCTGACCCCAAAGTAATATGCACCTATGCCCTCTGCTTTTTTCTTTCCCTCTTCAAGTCTGAGAGGATGAAGATGTTTCTC
>NW_007778727.1:2639-3246 GCF_000696425.1 Galeopterus variegatus
CATTCATCACACTTCCCAATATTTAAACAAGTATCAAGTGTTACTACATGTATTTCTTTACCACATATTTCTGCGTCCTCATCATCCCAGCTCTAATTCCCATTCCTCCAATGACCTGGGATTACCTTATTTTTCCTTCCCAAGCTGGATCTCTTTAAAATATACCACTGTAGTGAGAAGTAATAAAATGATGTAAGTATGGTATATGGAAGCTACTGACATTTGTTACATTCTCTATTTCTGTGGTAACTCTTTATTTTTTCCTATTAGCAGTACACTAAGTGTTGTTCTGAATCTATATCTTTTTACAATTGCTTTTGATTAGAATTCAAACTAGCTCTTAATGAATAAATTCACATTAAAGTAGAAGCTGATTTTAAGTGTGTGTAATTTCTATTACAGCAATCATTTATAATTCATTTTTTTTTAAGAAAGAATAATTATAGCAAAGGCTGATTGTGCATATATAATTTTGTATATAGATTGAATGAAATGTTAGATTATTGTACGAGATATTAAGTGGAATTAAGGTCTAATATGTGTGCTGATGTGACAAATAATAATAACAATAATAATTTATAATTGCAAATGCAATTAAGTTTTAATA
>NW_007778728.1:0-734 GCF_000696425.1 Galeopterus variegatus
GAGCGGGAACCGGTCTCCACATGGGATCCGAACCCTCAGCGGGAGCGCCGCCGCGCTCCCAAGCGGTGCACTCTCCAGTGCGCCACTGGGCCGGCCCTTTATTTATTTATTTATTTATTTATTTTATGTTAGCCTCTTGACCTTTCTGAACCTCAGCTTTTTTGTCTTTCAAATAGGAACAATAACATCGTCCTTGCTTACCTCACATTACTGTGGGCAGTGGGGCTGGGAAGTCAAATAAGATAAGGAGCTGGAAATTTTCAAAGCAAATTTGAAGTCAAGGCATTAAGATTAACTTGCTCCCACAGTTTGGGCTCCCCCAAACTTAATTTACATAGAACACCTATATTCAATTGTGGAATATACTATAAAGTAAATGTACCTCACAGGGCCTGGTTTTCCAAAGCCTTGCAGTTTCAAATATTGACCTTGCAGAGGACTGGAAATTTCCCTCAGGCTATAAGTCTCTGTTGCAAGATAAGGATTGTGGCACAGCAGGTTGCTGGCCCAAAAGACAGACTAGTTACTGACTGTTATGTAAAGATACTGAGAAATTGCTGTTAAGAAGGAATGTTTGCTGAGATCAAACTGTTGTGGATAGGACCAGTTAATTGCCTTACTGGAATGTCATCTGACTTGTTTCACTGAACGTTACCAGCCTATATTGTTAAACTATAACCCCACCTATGTTCTCTTCCTGTAACTTCCTGGTCTGGAAAATAAATGCAGGAAGA
>NW_007778728.1:1687-3246 GCF_000696425.1 Galeopterus variegatus
GTTACCAGCCTATATTGTTAAACTATAACCCCACCTATGTTCTTGTCCTGTAACTTCCTGGTCTGGAAAATAAATGCACGAAGAAAACCACAATTCAGGGTTAATTTCCCAAGGAAGGGATGCCTCTTGCTTGAGGATTCCAGAGAGGTTAACCACTTTGGGGCTTCTCACTGCTCAGAAGAGATGGGCTTTGAGTAATCCTTTGCAGCTCTGTCACCCAACGGAAGTGGAATGACAGATCCGTGGGGGGGCAAAGCAACATTTAATTATGAGACTAGCACCAATATATGCTTAATGCCTGCTGAAAGTAAAATCTGTTTTTATGGAGGCAGAAGAATTATTCTTGGGCTAGGTAGCCCCCATGACTGGGAATAGGAAGGCCTGAATTGTACTTTTCTTTCAACCAAACAATAAATATATATATATCAATTAACTGGTATTCCCAGGCTTGGAGAGTAGGTATAGAATAGAATTGCTCAGTCTCCAGTATCATAATACATATTTGAAGAGACATGGCACGGACATATATCAAGTAACTATAAATCCACCCAGTGCAGTTGTGTAGAGCCAGAGCAGAGGGGGATCAGAAGGCTGGAGAAAGACCACTTGAGCTGGTACGGAGAAAGACAGTGAATTAGTCTGCTAGGGCTGCCGTGACTGATACCACAGCCTGGGGGCGTCAACAGCAGAAATGTGTTTCCTCAAACCACTGGAGGCTGGAATCTGAGATCAGGGTGTGGGTAAGGCTGGTTTCTTGTAAGGCCTCTCTCCTTGGCTCACAGATGTCCACCTTCTCCCTGTGTCCCACATGGTTATCCCTCTGCTCATGTCTGCATCCTAGTCAATTCTTGGACAGTCACATGGGATTAGGGCCCACCCTCATGATCTCACTTAACCTTAATTATCTCTTTAGAGACCCTATATCCAAATACAGTCACACTCTGAGGCACTAAGAATGAGGACTTCAAACTATTAGTTTTGAGGGCACATGAGCCAGCCCAGGACAGACAGGTATAATTCAAATAGTTAGACAGGAGATTCTGATGCAGACAGGTGCGTGGTGTGTGGGGACAGTGAGTAGACCAGCATAATACAGCTCAAGTTAGTGACAGGCTTCATCGTCACCAGGACATCTTGTTTTATTTCATCTTTGCAACAGTCCTAGAAGACATTACTCTTTACAAATTAGAAAACTCAGACTTGAGCAGCTTGCCTCTTGCTAATGGGCCTCAAACTTAGCGTGCATACAGATCATCCAGGGATCCTGGGCAAATGCAGACTCTTGTTCACTAGGTTTGGAGCAGGGCCTGAGAATCAGCATTTCTAATCAGTTCTTTAAGTGATGTTGATGCTGCTGGTTTGTGACCACACCCTGAGTAGCAAGGATGCAGGAGACAGGTAGAGTAGAGTAGCAGAAGGCTGTGTTTTCAAGAATAGGACAGAAACAGGCTATTAGTTCAGACCTGACCCTGTGGTATTATCATAGATCATGAGTTCGATTAAGTATCATCTTGCAAAAATCAAATAGTAGGAGGCTGGCCGGTTAGCTCAGTTGGTTA
>NW_007778729.1:0-448 GCF_000696425.1 Galeopterus variegatus
TAGTATATTATGCAAATGTACTTAAAACATTCAAGTTTAGGGTATACTTTTTTATGAATACGTACATATACATAGTTAAACAATGACAATCTGTATATGAATGAGAAATAGTAGACAGGGTTTTTCTCTGGTAAGGGAACAAACCTGATAGAATCAGAACCAGGATAAATAGGAATAGGAAGGTGTGTATGAAGAGTTTTAATTTTACAAACTATGATTTCTATGGTAAAAATAGACTGACTAGTATGAATACGTATGGTCAATTGTACACCGAAATAATATTCATTGTGCAAAATAGTTACATTGTTAATATATCCAATAACTCTTAAGGTTATTAGAATTCCCTAATTAAATTACATTTTTTTTAAAGTTTGGTAATTCACAAAAAAAAAAGAAAGAATTAGTGTGACTACACCAAATTTAAAACTTCTGTAAACCAATAGCTATC
>NW_007778729.1:2501-3246 GCF_000696425.1 Galeopterus variegatus
GTCTTTTGTTCATTTTCTAGTTTAATTTTAACTTAATTGGGCCATTGAACATTATGCTGTTAAGTTATAGTAGTTTTTTAATTCATTCTAGATGTTTGCTGCTTATCAAATATATTATTTGAAAACATTTTCTACCATTTCATATTTCTTTTTCACTGTATTAATAATGTTCTTGATGCAGAATCATTTTTAATTTTATGAAGTTTATCTATTTTCTTTCATGTGTTGCTTGTACATTTCATGTCATGTTTAAGAATCCATTGCCAAATCTGATGTCATGAAGATTTACACCTATGTTTTCTTCTAAGAATTTACAGTTTTACTTTAATAGTTGGAGTGTTTAATTTTTGTATATATTTTGAGGTATTGTTCCAACTATTATTTTGCACATAGATATTCAGTTATTCCCATACTCTAAATTTATTTTTAATTAGTTTTCAATGTAAAAGCTCAATGATATTATCAACACTTCCTTTCATTTTGAAAAATACGAGTTTCCTGACATTTTAAAAACTGATAGAATACAAAAATGCTCCCAAATTATTCCTGGATATATATAAATACTAAAATACATTATAAATATACATATCAAAATGGTTTTATTGCGTCCACTAGATCTCAATATATTGATACCTTATGACCTAATAATTTCTAAATAGCATTTAAGCACATGAAGTTGGTATATTTTTGCATGAGAGGAAAAGGAGGAAAAAAAATGTGCGAATTGCACTACTGTTTGTGAATG
>NW_007778730.1:0-990 GCF_000696425.1 Galeopterus variegatus
ATATTCTAATAAAAATAACACCATAAAAAACAAAAATAATTAAATTATAACCCTGGAGCTGACTGTAGCAGATTATGAAAGCACATAAAAAAACTTTAGTTACTTCATATACAGCTTTCCAAGTTTGTATTAAGAACAAATTCAGGTTATCTTAATTCTGTAAAAAATTTTTTTTTAAATGGTGAAATTATATTCTGAAAATAACTTACTTGTTACATCAGTCTTTATTCCTGCAAGCTTCAACAGAGGTTCAACCTTCTCACAATAGATCTGTATAGCTTCTTTTTTATGACTTTGAGGATTAAGGAGTATTTTTAATGACTTTGGTCTGTTTGAGAAACCTAAAAAGAAAACATAAATGCAAAATTATAAAATCTGTCAGCATTTTTGTCTTTCCCTTTAAAATGACACCCAACTCTGTTAGAATGTTATATACATATTTAAATAGTATTTGCTATTTTTATTTGAAATTCTTGCAAGAGTATTACTGAATATGGCATTATTTTAAAACATCCACAAAAAACATTACTTTAAATTTTCCTTGCAGTGAAATAGGTATATCCCTCTGAAAATCATGAGATTTAACAAGCATTTAATTCTTGAAGGAAGATGTAAATAAAAGCAACTTTGTGAATGTTAGGCAATGCTTATGTATATTTACCAAAGCACGGATAGTATATCAAGCATTTGTTTCTGGGAAAAAAGCAACGGTCTGTAACAAATAGAAGGGTACATTTCCTCTCCTTAGATAAATATGCTCATTATTGGAATTGGGCACCCCAGTGACCTCAGGGCTACCAATGCCTGACCTACTATTCTGCCCTAGGGCAGAATAGAGTGAGCAGGGATGGTCAGTGCCAGCACCCAGAGCAATGCATGCTGGTAGCTAAAAAGAGGACTTAGGTCACAGTTCAAGCCTAAAAAGGGGTCAGGGGAGAAGGAACTCTTCTCCTGGGAATTGGGAAAGCAACGCGTCTCAGCAGGGATTCG
>NW_007778730.1:2617-3245 GCF_000696425.1 Galeopterus variegatus
GCCCACGCCACCTGCCCTCTCTCGCGCCGCCACTGCGCGGCCCCCTTGCTGTCGTCCCTTTGGCGGCACTGCCGGCCTCCCAGCTCCCATCACTGCTGCTCTGTGCAGAAGCGGCCCGGGCCCATCGCTGCCTGCAGAGCAAGCCCGAACCCGCGAGACGACACTCGGAGGCCTCCCTCTCCCGATCCCACCCCGCAGCTCCCTTTCTTTCTGTCTCACGCATATTCAAGAAACATGTTTTGAGCACTTGTGCTGAGTACTGGGAAGAAGGGCAAAGCGATTGACACGGGGTTCGTGCCTTAAAGGAGGAAGACATGCATAAATACAAGCAGCACCAGACAGCGCAGGCTTGTTAACAGAGGCACAAAGTATGGCGGGGGCACATGACAGGGGGCTGCTTAACTCTTATTAGGGATATGCAAAAGGCTTCAAGAAGGAGTATTCCAGTGGGACTTTCGGCTCATCCTGTTTTCACTACCTAGGATTCCCGCCTTCCCTAGCCCACATCCCACCCTGTAGCAAAACAGAAGGTGGGACCAGGGAGGAAATTCTAGGCGGCGATACCAACCTGAGCGAACGCATGGAGCTCGGTGCGTGCATGCACAGGGTTTTTATGTTCCATTTCAAC
>NW_007778731.1:0-3245 GCF_000696425.1 Galeopterus variegatus
AGAATGGTCCCCTGATCTCCCCCAAAAATGAAAACAGTCATTGCGACAGAACGATAATGACATCAGAGCAAGTCCTTCCAAACACACCCGTCAGCCGGAAGCAGAATGGAGAGGGTGTTAGCGAGGCAGGAAGGCCAAGGACCAATCCTGGGAAAAGAAAGAAACTGGCAGCCATCAGGACAAGGGGCTGTTGGCTACCACAGCCCAGAGAAACAAGCAGGCCCAGTGAAAATGTCACCCACAGGAAGAACATTCTAGAGGACACCAGGACGCCGGAACAGGAGAGACCCCCTGCAGCCAGCAGAGGGCTTGCTCCATGGCCAGCATGATCTTCAGACTTATTGATAGAAAATATTTGGTGTTTGACAATGTGCTGGATTCACCCCATGCAATAATTGTGGTAACTAGAATTTACAGGAGGGGAAACTGAGGCCGCAATGCTAACCAACTTCTTGGGGGTACGTGCACAGAGGAGGTGCCCGTAAGATCACACTGAATAACAAAAACAGCAGGTCTGAGGTCCAAACCCATGTCAGTTGACCCCAAGCAAAGCTATGCTCAGACCCATCCACTATCGAGATTTTTCCTGATAGTCATGGCGTGTTGGTGCCTGCGTCAGTGAATAAAACTACAGAGAACTGTCAGTGCCAGGCCAGGAGAAGCAACACCAAACCAAGAGGTCAGAGCGCAGGACTTCAGCGAGAAGGTGTCACAACCTGCACGTCTGGACAGAGGGAGTGCAGGCCAGGAGCTGGTAGGACTCGTGTGTGAAGCACGTCTGTTGATAATTGAAGTTGAAGCCAAGAGGAGACAGAAGGCAATTCCAGTAAATACACACGTGGAGGGAATCCTCCCCTGCTGGGACCGCACGGGGGCCCCAGGGCCTGCCGCCACCACCGCAGCCTGGATCAAGTGGGGCAGCCAACCTCGCGGGTGCTGATCACTTTTCCACCACGATGCGGGCGTTCCCTGCAGGAGGAAGAGGGACCCCGTGTAGCCCGGGGAAGCCGCGCCTCAGCCTCAGGCTTACTTCCCTCGTTTCCAAGGGAAAGAGTTTAATTAGAAGATGAGTTTGATGAGTTTTCCTCCTCTGTTTCTTGATATTCACCAGGACCGCTGATGCCATCTAGACAGCCTGCTTTTCAGACCTTGTGTTTACCATAAAACTCAGTTTCCAAGTACGTACAAGGTTTAACCTAAATTTTACTGTATAATGTGACAATAAAACAAAAAGTGGTACAAAAGGAAGACCAGAGGAACAGTAATCAGCAAATATCCAAAGGAAGGAATTCTCTTGTTTTCTTAGGAAATAAATAGAATTTTGTGATAAAAAATAAAGAGCAAAATGTTAAATTAATATAAATACAAGGAGATCATAAAAAGAAGGCTAACAGCACTGGAAGGTATGCCCTTCAGTCCTTCCTTGCTTCCCACTGCTAGGAATGTGGATGTGATGGCTGGCACTTCAGTAACCATTTTGGACTGTGAGGTGACCTTGACAATAAGACTCATGCCCTGGGATTGTAAAACAGAGAGATGAAAGCAGTGTGGTTCTCTGATGACTTCAGACTGTTTAGAGGCCTGTTTTGGACTTTCTACCTCCAGACTGGCTTAAATGAGCAAGCCTTCTTAATTTGGGTTTTCTGTTATAGACATCTGAATGCAGTTCCTAACACAGCTGGTAAGGTCATTTATGGCAGTCTACAACCCTATCACGTCATGTGAACAATTAAAATATGACCTCCCCTGGCAGGCATTAATAAGTTAATTGCAATATATTCATTTATTTTGTGTTTCTTTAAAAGCAGGCTACCATTGCCCACCACCCCGCACATACTCCAGTTCAAGAAAGACTTTAGTACACCCAGGGTTTTATCTCTGCTTTTTAAATTATTATCCTCCCCTGGCAGGCATTAATAAGTTAATTGCAATATATTCATTTATTTTGTGTTTCTTTAAAAGCAGGCTACCATTGCCCACCACCCCGCACACACTCCAGTTCAAGAAAGACTTTAGTACACCCAGGGTTTTATCTCTGCTTTTTAAATTATTATTATTATTATTATTTATGGATTTGTCAGTTGCATGTTGTTGTATAACAAAGCTCCCTAAAACGTGAACTCATTTTCTCATGATTTCACAGACTGGCAACTTGGGTGGGCTCATTCAGGGATCTGCGGGCACCTTGCAGGCTGCCAGGATGGCTTCACTCACAGATCCAGCAGTTGTGCTGGTGGGAGGCTGGGCCACGTGTCTCCAGAAGGCCAGCCGGGCTTAACCACACGGAGGCAGACGGGCTCCCACAGCTGGGAGTGAAAGCCCCAGGAGCAAAAGCATCCCAAGCTTTGCTTACACTACATCTGCTAGAGCTCTGTCAGGGAAAGCAGTTGACATGTCCAAGCAGTCTCCAGGGATATAGAGATGAACTCTACTTCTGAATGGGAAAAGACGCAAAACATTCTGGCCATCTGGACTGTGTCTCCGCACTGGAATGCAGGTTGCCCTCTAAGTTCTGTATGTTTTCAGGGTTTGTTGGGAAGGATGGAGCCAGCAGCCTGTGCAACTTCACCATCTTGGCAGGAACCAGAGTCTGTGGATCTCACGGTCACTTGGTGCTCTGTAGTGACCTGCACACCCACCACAACTGAGATATTTGCTAAACATATGAGTGCGGGAATGCATAAGTAAATGAATTTGTGTGTGACTATAGGATACAGAGGACAAAAAAATAGAAACAGTATGGCAGGAGGTAGGACTAATATAAAAATGAAATGAAGGGATGAGCTTGGTTTGAGCACGCTGAGTGTGATGGGTACACACTTGAAACTGGACATAATATCTGTTGACTGTTCTTTGTAATGTCTGTACAATCTACAGGGATATTCCCTTCTTGGCTCCCGAAATTAGTAATTCGTGTCTTCTGACATTTTCTTGATAAGTCTCTGGTGGCATATCAATTTTATTAACTTTTCAAAGGACTGAGTTTTAGCTTTATCTATTTTTTCTATGGTTTATCTGGTTTCTATTTTATTGATTTATTTCTCTATTTTTGTTTTCTTCTGTTTTCCTTAGATTTATTTTCCTTTTCTTTTTAAAACTTTTTAAGAAGGAAATATAATTGATTGCAATTTTTCTTTTTCTTTATTATATCCATTAAATGCTACAAATTGCCCTCTAAGCACTGCTTTACCTACATCCAACAGATTTCAATATGTTCTGTTTTTCCACATCTTAAAATGCTGCAT
>NW_007778732.1:0-3245 GCF_000696425.1 Galeopterus variegatus
CTGGCCCAGCGTTTCTAGTTCAGGGCCTGGCACTGCCTGCAGGGGCCAGGACCTCACTCTGGAGAGCTTCTGCTCTACAGGGAAATGGGACTTAAGCCTCGTTTCCACTGTCATCCCCAGCAGGACGGAGGCCACTCTGTGGTTCAGAATCATGATGTCATAGCATGTGGAGCTAAATGGGATCTTAGAAACATCTACCCCAGTGTCTTGCCTCTGGCACCTTTTAGAATGATCTGGCAGAGCTTTGAAAAAATACCCTGCTAGGAGCAGAACTTCTGGGGATGGCCCAAGGGAATAGTTCTGTTTCAGAAGCCGCACAGGGGTTCTCATGAGGGGACTGTCTAAGAACCTGAATTTAAAATAACAGCAAACTGATCAAAGTGAGGGCTCTGGACCATCAGCATCACGTGGGAACTCAGAAATGTAAATCTCAGGCTCCCTCTCCCTACCCCCAGACCTACTGCATCAGAAACTGGAGATGGGACCCAGCCATGTAGGTTTTCCCCCTTGTTCTTCTGATGCAAGCTCACGTTTTGAACCACCTCTCTAGAAGACTCCCCCACTGTACCCATGAGACAATTGGAGGCCAGAGGTGAAAGGGCTCTGGTGACATTCCACAATCAGCCAATGGCAGAGCTGGACTTGGAATCAGGACTCCTTGCCCTGGTTAGGGTTCTCCGGCTGCAGCCCCTGCTCCCCTGCACACAGTTCCACTCATGACCAGGCTCTGGTCACTTGGGGCGCTGGGACAACAGGGTGGGCTGTGCTGATGATCATTTCCTCCCGACTCCACGCAGGCACACATCCCCTTGTGTAGGCTGAGCTGGCGAGCAGACGATGGAATGCAAACAGACAGTTCAGCCAAACTAATCGAAAGAGCCCAGGACCAGCGGACCATTCATTTACAGAATGGCACATCTGGGTTGCCAGGGCCTGGTGTCACTGTCAGCTGCAAGAACAGCACAGAGCAGAGCACAATGTTGCCAAATCCAGTGATCCCAACTTCAATACAGGAGCAGACACTGTGCATTTTTAGTGCTTTAGAAATCCATGTTTCTCAGAGAATAACTGAAGTTGTCTAAGGGTGACATAGTGACCATCTCCCATAAAAAATAAAATAAAAGAGAATTGTGCCTGTAAAGAGCTGGTTGTTTAATCCAGGAAGTTGATTAGCATATAAAAGTGGGTTAATGCGATGTTTGTATTCAGACTTAGCTCTGCCTTGCTGAGCTGCAGGAGCCCAGAGAGCAGCAGCTCTGTGGTAGCAGTTGTGCTGAAAAGACCTTCCACATGGGACACACTGCTTGTGGCACAGAGCCAGGGGTGAGCAAGGACGTACAGCAGACCTGGACCACTGTATTCTGCAGCAGCGCTGCTCAAACTTGAACGTACACACACATCACCTGCAGATGCTGTGAAAATGCAGCTTCTGACTCCAGAAATCTAGGGTGGGGCACAGGATTCTGAATTCTGACAAGCTGACAGGTGCCCTTGACATTTCGGTCCATGAACCACATTTTGGGTAACAAGATTATACAGAATGCCACTAAGAATGGATGGGGGACAAGGGATAGAAGTCCATGTTGCAGGCAAAGCTGCATTAGCCCTGGAGGAAACCAGGCACCAGGAAACCACAATGAGCACAAACCAGATATTTTACTTATTAGTAAGGAAAAAAGATGGTAATGCTGATTCAAAAAGAAGTAGAGGAACAGGATTTCAGTCCAGCAGAAGAATCATTCTGAAACAAGTTTGCTGACTTAGATATCTAACACTTATATCTAAGGTTAATGTCCTGCAGGGCAATAAAACTGTAATATTTGGGCTTATTTTCCTACAGGACAGAAATTATATGCATCTCTACTAACAAGGTCTCCAAGATATTCTTGAGTTTCTCAGTGTCTAACCGTAGCCGACACTAAATGGCAGGGCAAACACAGGTGCATTCCCCTAGATAATTAGATCATCTCTGGGTGGTCTTAGTAAACTTTGCCAAGTGTGGTTTAAATCCTTTTCCTTAACATCTCCAAGAATTTAATATAGGGCCCGCTTATGAGCTGGCCTGTTCAGAGCATATCTGAATCATGACCTCATTCCAGATACGCGTTCCAATCAATGAGAGCAGCACTTTGGGGCTGGTCTTGTCATAACCGCTGGCAGGAGTTTGGCGATAATGTTATTTTGCTGTTTGCCACTCCTGGATTTTCCACAAGGGCCATTTTGGGAAACGCTAAAGTATTGAGGAGGGGAAATAGTCTGTTGCTATTAACATCACCTACAGAGCAAAAACAACTCAGTGAGTTTCAAAACAAAAATATTCTCTTGAGGGCCAGACAATGCAAGCCACAGCAGCGTGATGAGCCAGGCCCTGCTGCCCATGCCGCCAGAGCAGCTATTATTAGTCCTCCATGACCCAGAAGCCCGGGTTTGCACACGCTGATGAGGCTGCGTTTCCTGGAACCATCAAAACCCACTTTAATTAGTCCATTGATAGAAACTTGTTGTGAGCCGGGTCATTCCTTGGGTCCAGTTTTCGTCTGCGATCTCTGTTAACTCAGTTGAACATCACGTAGCAGGAGGAACCCAGCGATTTTGTTAACCCAGATAAGCTGACTTATCGGGTTTTAACAACCTTACTGAAAAACAGGAATCATTTAGGAATCTTTCCAGCTCAAATGTGAACGATATGATGTTTGTTCTTGGCAAACCCTTGGTGTTCTAAACTATTTAACTGCCCGTGTTATTTGTAGAGAAGGGTTTTGTTTTTTGGGTGTTTTTTGTTTTGGAAATTAGTGTGATACAATGATGTTGCCTGAGTAGCTGTGTGCAACGTCCCACTAGGAACGGAGAGACGCACACACAAGCTTGTGCAGTGAGAGGGAGATAAACGAAGCGGGGGGTGGGGGGCTGGTGCTGCAAAGGTGGCACAGGCTGCTTTTGAGCACCCTCTCTTGCTCATCCACACTGTTTTTTCCTCATGGCACTCATCACCATCTGACGTTCAATATATTTTGCTTTTTGTTTTGTTTGTTTATTGTTTGTCTCTACTCATTCCCACCTCCCACCCTCAATTGGAATGTAAGCCCCATGAAGGTAGACACTTTTTATTTATTATGGCCTGATACATACTAGGCACTCAGTCAATGTTCATTGAATAATTATAATGAAAAGAATGAGTGAAACCTCAGGAACACAGCGCAGGAAGTAACCATGAAATCCTAGACGTCTGGGAATGGGCAGAAATG
>NW_007778733.1:0-608 GCF_000696425.1 Galeopterus variegatus
ACACACACACACACACACACATAGAGGAGTATATATCCCAGTGCTTCTATTTTTCTGGAGAACCCTGGCTAATACAGGGGGTGTCACAGTAGCTGGATCAATTTGCAGTGACTCACACTGAGCCTGACAATGGCCCTAAGAATGGTTCAGTCACATCTGCTAGCATCACCTGGAGAGTCTCTGACCTTCCTCCAAGGCCAACAACAGAAGACGCAAATTACTGAGACAGACTGATTCCCTGCCCAGGGCACCCTGGACAGTCCAGGATTCCCAGGGAAACCTGAATCTGCCTGCCTTTGTGCCAGTGGGAGAAACAGAGGTTTCCCTGCCAAGCTTCTAACTCTGAGAGGGGAAAGCCAGGGAAGCCATAATGATAGGCCCAGGCTTAGGGTTATCTCTGTTCAGGGTCTATGTATCCGCTCAAGATTAGAAATAAACTAGTGTACTGCAGTGAGGACCTTCAATTCTTAAAGAAACATATATGATTTTAATTGTCACTGGAGGTCTCTTTGCAACAAGAGGTTTGGGGGGCTCCATCCATTGCTTTCTCTGGGTTTTGAGGTGCATTGTTGAAGCCCTGATCATCTCTGTTTTACATGAGTCTCATC
>NW_007778733.1:2476-3245 GCF_000696425.1 Galeopterus variegatus
TGATATCCTTAATGCCAAATTCAGCCTTTCCTGGCCAGCCAGAATGCATCATCACTTTGTCAAAGTGTGTTTTGTTTGCCATGCCCTCCTTGAAACCCTCTCCTCCCTACTTTCTGATTCCTTCATGGACTCTGCTTCCTCCTGTCCCTTGAGACCGGGAAAATATCCACAGAACACAGCCTCCTGCCCCATGCTCTCTTCTCTTGCAGTCTCTGTCTCTCAGCCTCTCTCTCTTTCTGTCTCATTTAAGTCTCTCTCATAGGTACTATTACCATCACCCTTATGCTAATGATTCTACCACTGCATTTTCAGTTCTGATCTCTCACTCTTATCCTGTACTCCACTCTTGGAAGTCTTGATCTCAGCATATTTGAAATGAGATAAATCACTTCCGCACTCAAAACTGGCTTTTCCTACCAATTTCTCTATCTCTGTAAATAGAACAATAGTACTTCTGGTGACCTAGGTGGGCATTAGTGAAGCCATCTTCACTTCATAGCCCTCTCTATCCTTTACATCCTCCTCAAAGAGCAGTCCCACATCATGGGGCATAGGGTTCCTTCCACCTGCCACTTGTCCTGCCCTCTGGCAGGATGCCATCTACTGAGAGCAGGAATCTGCCATTCCACTTTTTTCTCAGCTAGGCTAAGGCTTAATTTCTGAAATTTTCTTCTTTGGAGAGAATCATTATTTTTAAAGTTCCATATTTAGAATCCATTATTTTTTAATGAGAAAAGCATTGATGTTTTTATTCCCTTAAACATTTATT
>NW_007778734.1:0-898 GCF_000696425.1 Galeopterus variegatus
TTTAAATGGAGTCCCATCTTTGGCTAAAAATACATTTTATATGCAAAGCAGTGATTAAAACTGTTGGAATGTTTCACCTTTCTTAGTTTCTGAGTAGATGATGAGAAAAAAAAAATTGCTTAAACTTAAACACTGAGAACGTTCTTGTTTATTATGAGCATGAACATAAGCCCCAGCTACCTCTCAGATCCAGAAAAAAAATAAAATAAACCTAACTGTATTTATAACAATTTCATGACTTCTCTGCAAAACAAAAAGAACTATCCTTAATGAACCAGAAACCATGATGAACCCAGAAAGATCAAGAGCAGATAGAATTGGATTATTGAAGGAAGCCTCAGTCCAAACACATGCAAAAGAACACTTCTGAAAAGAGATCGAAGGTAGCTCTCCTCTCTTTCCACCTAAGTGGCCAAAAACCATCAAGTTTATGGTCAATTTACAGAAGTGTTTATTTTAATATATATAATTTAAAAAGCTTAGTCAACATTCTGGATGGGTAGTAGCAGGGGAAGAGGGAAGAGAAAGTGGAAGGGAAATTAGACTTTATTAGGGAAGCTAGCGATCTTAACTGACACTAGTAATTGATAGAAAAGTGCAATATCCAATATGCACGTAAATGTAATGATGAGGTTTCCTGCTCTACAAAATTGAAGTAGTGGAGTAACGGTCATAATAATCATCCCTTAAAAACCAAAAGAATATTTTTACATTACGTATATCACTAAGCGAGAGTATACTTATGTGTGTATATATATGTGAAGGAGGTCATCTTCCAAGGAGGTCAGAAATTGTGAGGCATAGGGCCGGCCCGGTGGCGCACTGCTACAGTGCACTGCTTGGGAGCGAGGTGGCGCTCCCACCGAGGGTTCGGATCCCACATACAGACCGGTTCCTG
>NW_007778734.1:2815-3245 GCF_000696425.1 Galeopterus variegatus
TATCAATAACATACCAGGGTTAAATACGATATTAAAGAATTTTTTCAAGCAGAACACGAATGAACTCAGAATAAAACTTGTAGGTACAGGAAGTAATGAAGAGCAACATAAGAAGACCATATACGAGTGTCAGTATAGATATAAATAAATACATTAACTGCCTGGAACAAAAACAACATTGTTGAATTGAAAGAGAATGAAAAACTATCTACTATGTATATATTAACAAAAAATGCAGTGCCAATATATTAATATTAGGAAAAGTAAACATCAAGACCGAATGCATTATTAGAGAAAAAGAATGAGTTAATGAGAAAAATTAGAATAGAAGGAATCAGAATTCAGAAGATAAAAGAGAAATCCACATCAATGTTGGAAACGTCAGCACTTTTTTTGGTAATAAATAAAACAACCAGACCAAAAAAAAAAA
>NW_007778735.1:0-989 GCF_000696425.1 Galeopterus variegatus
CCTACTTTCTTATGCCATCCCCTAAATCATCTAACACAAACCCAAATCATATGCCAAGTCCTTCCTAACACCCTCTAACTGAAACATTCCTGGTTACACGTGGCATGTGCCTCCCTCCCCACAACTGGTAATCAACACAAGTTGTACAACTGCAGGTCCGTTCTTGGTGGTCTCTGACTAGAGGGCCTTGACGCTCAGGTGTGCTCTGATTCCAGTCCCTCCTCCCTTGTTCCATGGTAGAAACACCTAACTTAAAAATGACATTAAAGCTGTTGACTGATAACGTTTAAAGCAAGGTCCTTTAACAAGAGTGTATGTGTTTAAATAGAGAGTGCCCAGTACTAGAATTTATCAATATTTAATCATACAGCCTACATGAAATATTTTACTCCCTATTTCTTTCCACATTAAGGCTAGATATTTAGTAGTCATAAAGAAGACCCTCTGTCTTAACATTTTAGAAAACAAGGTGTTAATATTGCAGCATTGCACTACCAACCAAATGTTGTTTCCTGCCCTACTACCAACTCATTCTTTTATTCTGGTCTCATTCAGTCATAATGAAGGCTTAGCATGACCTCAAAATTCTCAGTGTGTTCACTGTATTTAAGTTTAGGTAATATGGTTAATGGGCTGTATTTTGGGCTCATAATTTATTCTATTTAATCTTTTGTCCACCTCTTCCCAATGACATCAGCAAGCTAAATTCTGGACTTGCACATGTTTAAAACTGAACTGATACAAGGCAGATTTTAGTAGTCCAATTCTTTCTTGAATTGGTTCATTTAAATACTGTTGGTGTTCTTATTTTACAACAAATTACCTGCAGATGAAGTTCTGCTATTATAATAGTTTTAGGTTAACCACATCCTAAGTCATTAGCATTAGCATATATTTTGTTTTTCATAGAAAAAAAACATACTGCAGTTTAACCTCTAACTTCTCCTGAGGTGTATAAAGTTCTTGGATTTGTATTAATGAATCTGCCT
>NW_007778735.1:2581-3245 GCF_000696425.1 Galeopterus variegatus
TATGTAAAAGCTACAGACTATGTACTGTTACGAAAGTGGTAATTTTTCTTGTGTTCATCCTCATCTCTCCTCTGTAATCTCTTTTATTTCATCATTTAAGTTGCTTAAAGAAAAATTTCTAGTTTTTCTCTGTAAATCTACAGACTAAAATTATCTATACTAGTGCTCGGCCTTCCATTAGCAGGAACAATTTTGGAAGTTAACTTAACTCTTCTAAGGAACAAGTTATTTCATTATAATGAAAATGGAATTATATTCTTCCACAAGAATAAACTAAGATGTCTGGTAAGTAGAAAACTGTGTTTCAAGCCTCTGAAGTTACTTTTGCATTTCTAGAAGACTAGCAAATGCATTTTTGGTGGAAAAAAAAGGTGACTCCATTCAAATGAAAACATTCATTAATGCACATTCTCTCCTATAAATGGACTATCACCTTTTTGTTTTTTTCACCACACTTAACCAAGTGTCCAGAATGTGCCAGGTGCTCTTCTCAGTTCTGAACATACATCCTGAACATACAGTGCAAGACAAAGTCCCTTTAGTAGGAAAGTTTTAAATACAATGCACGTAAAACATACCATGACTTCAGTTAGTTAGATGTGCAATGAAGAAAACCACCTCAGGTAGGGGAGGACTTAGGAAGTGATGATGGCATGAGCAGAGG
>NW_007778736.1:0-454 GCF_000696425.1 Galeopterus variegatus
CACCCTTCACTCCCCTCAGTTCACTTGCCCTGAAACTGAGATAAGAAGTCCCAACTCACTCGTTTGCTAAGAGAAGCAGGTTGTATGAGAACAAGGTGAGGGGCCCATTTGTCCTTTGTCATTTCTCTTACCGACAGCTGCTTTGGAGCTCAGGCCTGAGCCCATGACCTGAGATCAGCCATACCACGTGTCTGTCTGAACAGGAAGGCCAGTGCCATTCTTGTGAGAGAGGGAGAGAGAGAGAGAGAATCCGTGCATCTTTTGATCAGATAAGCCCCTGAATTTTCTATAGTGCAAAGGTGACAGAATGGCCACCATTCACAGATTATCGGTCCATCCTCTAAATCCACCAAGTGCTTGCTACACGAGATCACCTTTGAGTGTCAACACCATTGCGCAGCCATCAGACACACACATGGCAGATGAAGGCATAATAATATTTTAATGCTCATAA
>NW_007778736.1:2406-3244 GCF_000696425.1 Galeopterus variegatus
TTTTAATCCATTCACTACCGCACGGTCCTACAATCTAATCACTTCTTCAAGGCTCCACCTTCAATTACCATAATAGGATTTCCCACCCTCAATGGTTACAGTGGGGATTTTGGGGGGTACATTCAACCCAAGGCAGCGTCTAACTTCACTCTTCCTCCTATATGCTCTACTTTACAAAAACGAAAGCCTTTGAATCTTGACACCTCAGATCCCCCTGTAAAGAACACCAAGTTTTGACTGTACTAAGTGTGGCGGAGCCTGCATCACCATACACAAACACAGCGAGGAAAACTGAACATGTTCAAGGCGATGGCAGCGTCTGCTGAGAAAGCGACTCAGGTTTCTCTCGCACGTGCCAGGAAGGCTCTGAAAAACAGAGGAGGCAGAGGACCCACAGCCATGAGGGAAAACAGCCTTTTCTAAAAATAAATACTTTTTAAAAACAACTTACCATCTTCCTAGGAGGTCAGTGTGGACCTGAGGATGGGCCCCATGCCGACCTTTGGCCCTTTCTCAAAATTGTCTTCAGGCCCTCTGGGCTTGGGTTTGAAATTTGTTTTGTTTCTACTTTGTTCCCTCCAAAAGGGTGGAGGATTCTGTGTATGGCTGTACTGGCTGTTCTTGGCGCTCTGCTTTACCTTAGGTCAATTAACAAAACCTAATAAGATACCTCTCTAGATGGTGTCCTGCCATGTTGATGATATAAAGAATACAGGTGCTTTTTATAAAGTAAAAAGGCAAAGCAGTCAGCACAAACAAAAAATAGGACATGCGTTCTGAATTGTTCTATAGACAGACTCAATAGCATGCAAGTTAGTTCACTAAAAATGCACAGTGC
>NW_007778737.1:0-435 GCF_000696425.1 Galeopterus variegatus
GTGAGTTCTGACTGCTCTACTGATCGGCTCTTCCTCCTTCTCTCTCCCTCTCCTCAGGCCTCCCTATTCCCTGAGACACAACAATATTGAGAGTAGGGCAATTAGTAACCCTAAAATAGCCTCTAAGTGTTCAAATAAAAGAAAGTGTTGCATACTTCTCACTTTAAATAAAAAGCTAGAAATAATTAAGTTTTGTAAAGAAGGCATGTCAAAAGCCAGGCCTCTTATTCCAAACACCCAAGTTGTGAATGAAAAGTTCTTGAAGGAAATTAAAAGTGCTACTATAGTGAACACACAAATGATAAGAAAGCAAAACAGTCTCATTGCTGATATGGGAAAAAATTTTATGATCTGAATTGAAGATCAAACCAGCCACAACATTCCCTTAATCCAAAGCTTAATCCAGAGCAAGGTCCTAACTCTCTTCAATTCTGT
>NW_007778737.1:2501-3244 GCF_000696425.1 Galeopterus variegatus
TATTTGCTTTATTGTGGTGGTCTGGAATTGAACCTGCCATGTCTACGAGGCAAGCCTGTACTTTCCGGCACTTTCAGTATATGCATAAGTGCTCCTTCCACTATACCAACCTGGGAGGCCTTGTCTTCTCTTCTCCAATTATCTTAATTTCCACTTCAACTTAGACACTTATGGTCATACACCAGACATTGTCATTACTAATAATTACATTTTTGAAAGTTCATTTGAATAAACCCACTCCCTAAATGTGACCATCATACTCTGTCTGTTACCTTGACTGTAACAATTCTTTGATTATACGTAGCCAGCGAGCTACTGAGATCACCACCGCCCTTTCACCATACTTCTCCTTCCTCATGCATCTACTGTCCTTCTAAAACTTTAAGTTCTTTGATGAAGTATTATAATGACTCCTTAAAATACATTTTTAACTCAGTTTCTTCTTTATGCTCCTTTGTACTCACCTAAATGAGACCCCTAATTAAATACAACTCTCCATGTATATGTGGTTGTACCCACGCATGTGTGCATAGTTGGAGAAAAACACTGCAGTAATGCTGCCATCAGTCCATGATTACTTGCCTCAATGGGCCCCCGATGTTATCTGCTAATTCCACTTCTTACTCCAGTAACTCTTACTCTCATACTCTCCAAGACTAGGGGTCTTTTTTTTTTAACAATTAAAAAAAAAACGATGTCCTAGTCAAATATATTAAGATTGCATCTAAAATTTTCATCATAAT
>NW_007778738.1:0-696 GCF_000696425.1 Galeopterus variegatus
TTTTTTTTTTCTGCAACACAAGATTTTCCAAGACTCTTTTCAGTCCTTTTTCAAGGTGGAGTAAAATAGACCATAGCAGCTTTGCCCTTAACTAATATTTACTTCTGTGTTGTACACAGTTTTCCTCTTTATAACTCCCTTATCTTAGGGACCTTTTGCCTTTACAACCAAGAGCGGAGTGGGTGCTACCTAGTCAGATTCTCACTCTGGTAGTTGAAATAACAGCAACTGCTCCACTGGTTTCTATCACTTTACATTCCCCCTCTCATCCCAAGTCAGACTGATCTGCACAATTTCTCCTGAATGTACTAATTTAACTCTGTTTCTGCTAGCCTTTCCTTTCATCGTGTTCCATAGAATCCACTCTGATCAATAATGACCACTCAATAGCTACAACCCTAGGAGCCTCGCAGAGTCCTTGAAGTTGACCACCAATTGGCCAGTTTTCTCTCCTGCACGTGACAAGAGAGATTCTAAATAAAGAGATGCCAATCTGATATTATATAGCTATAAATGATTGGAAAATAAATCAAATCCATCTTCAAAATATCCCTATATTTTCATTGAGCATGTTTACTCAATGAGCACTTGTTAAGCACTTATTAGCTACCAGCAACTGTACCTGGAAATAATGAATAAGACCCACTGCTACCAAGAACCCAAATTCTGAGCTTAGAGACAAACAGGGAAATTTTT
>NW_007778738.1:1986-3244 GCF_000696425.1 Galeopterus variegatus
TATGTACATAGTAGGTAGATTGGTGTAAGCACACTCTATGTTGTTTACACCACAACAAAATCACTTAACAACAGAACTTTTAGAACATATCCTTGCCATTAAGTGACTCATGACTGTATAACCTGGAGAGCTTTCCCAAAGCACTTTTACCTGTTCCCTACCCTTGCCTATGCTGAAGAGCATGTGTAAATGTGGAGGAAAGAGAGGATGTGTATTACAAAACAAATTTTGAAAACCCTCCTAGGCTAATAAAGACCACCAATATAAAAATATTGTCGTGTATACTGTTATATACTCCTCAGAAATTTTGAGATGTTTAGGGTTCTTTCTTCCACAGTCAATGGCCAGAAACCACTGGAGTTTACCGAATTTTCGAAAATGCTTTTATATTACTATTATTTCTTTTTTCCTTGTCAGATATTGTTATCATTTATTGCACTTGGCACTATTTCTAATGTCATTTTTTCCATCTTAGTTGCCCTTCTAGTTCTGCTATAGGCAAGAAAGGTAAGTTTATGTTAGATCTAAGCCTACAATGAAGCTATCATTCAAGGTCTGAGGGTTTCACAAACTTTAAAAGACAAATTGTGACATCCATATGAGCTCCTCAAGTATCTTTTTACTTCAAGTTCTTGAGTGTATCCCACATACTCAAGTGGCTTAATAAATAACCTCTGGATGGGTAAAGTGTTAACATATGACTTTCTTAATCTCACTGAGCCTAACTGGCTTTCGATCTCCTAAGCAAGACTCCTTCAATCATGTAATGCAAGAGTTGTAATTCTGGCATCAGGCTAGCTAGATTCAAATCTTGGCTCCACAACACACCTCAAGTTTCCTCCAAAGTAAAGTAGGGGAAAACAGAACCCTTCTCAATGATTTTATTCAGTTTGGGGTATATATGAGATTGAAATTGCAACTTTGAGGAACTTGAGAGAGAAAACTGACTAAGAAAAAGTAGTAGGATATCTGTGTAGATGTAAGGACTCAGTTGAGTTTGAAACCATAACATTCTCCTGCCACCAATTTCCTCAACGGTGTCACTTTTTTTCTAGCAGCATCCAGCAGACTAGGTGTTAGTAAACTGGAGAGTCAGATTTGTCCAGGGCAGAGGTTTCGGCAGGCTGAAATGACAGAAAGACAATGGGATATAGATCACAGAGTAGAAAAATCAGGGAAGGAAACAAGAAGTTAGGAAGATTAGCTGGAAGAGAAGAAACACAGAGCATTATGGGATGAAATAAAAGATACAGAGGGG
>NW_007778739.1:0-1027 GCF_000696425.1 Galeopterus variegatus
TTTCTACTGTGACTTTGCCCTTGAACATTTTCCTGTGGCAGAGTCAAGAGCCTGGCAGGAGGACAGGGTAAGTTCAGGTCAGACACAGTTGCCTCCCCATATCCTCTCCTCCGGCATCAATGTCACCTCTTTAGTTTCTGATATCAGTAACTTGTGTCTTCACTTTTTTTCTTAGCCTGCCTCATTCTGTCTTAACCCACTTTAGACAGGTTTTTGTCCTTGCCACTCCCCAGAAACTGCCTTTATCAAAATCAACAATTGCCTCCACTTCATCAGTTCCAATGATCAGTTTTCAGTCTTTATCTTCCTGGACTTATTGGCAGCACTGGATGCAGCTGATCACTCCCACCTTCCAGAAACATTTGCTTCACTTGGCTTCTGTGACTCCTGCCTCGCCTGGTTCTGTCCCTAGTCCTTTGCTGTTTCTTTCTCATCTCCCCAACCTCTTAATATTAGAGGACTTTAGGGCTCAGAGCTTAGACTTCTTTTTTCTATAATTACTCTCATGGCAAACTCCAAATCTCATGACTTTCAATACCAGTATATGCTGGTGACTCTCAAAATTATCTCTAGCTCACATATCTCCCCTGAACTCCCTACCCATACTCAACTGCCTATTGGACATCTCCATTTGAGACTAATGGGCATTTCAATCTGGATAAGTTCAAACTGAGCTCCTAATCTTCTATCCCAAACCTCCTCAGCCCACCATCTCTCACATCTTCATTCGTCACTTGGCATCTTCCTTGACTCTCTCTTTCTCTCATACCACTCCCACCCCCATCCCAGTTTTTCAGGAAATCCTGCTAACTCTACATTCAGCATATATCCATGTACAGCCATTTCTTACTACTTCTGCTGCTATCATCCTGATCCAAACCCCATAATCTCTTACATGGATTATTTACTTAGCCTCCTTTCTGCTCTACTTTCATCCTTGCCTCTTAAAATTTATTCTCAACTTGGCAGCCAGAGCAATCACACTAAAGTGGAAGTCAGAGCATGTCACTCTTCTTTTTTTTTTTTT
>NW_007778739.1:2611-3244 GCF_000696425.1 Galeopterus variegatus
TTTTACTACACTCTTGCTCTACTTTTTTCCCTTGGTAACTTATCACCTCTACCAGTTAGCCTATTTATCATGCTTAGTGTTGATTGTCTATTTCCTGCCAGCTAGAATGCAAGCTCTTTGAGGACAGGGAGTTTTGTCTATTCTGCTCTCTCTTGTATCCCTACCATCTAGAACAGTGCCTTTTCATAGTCAAGACCTACATTAGGACTTTTTACATTATCTATAGTAAATTGAACAGTTACATTGTTTGGGATTGTTTTGCATTTAAATTATTAAATTTAAGTGTAAAATATATTACACAATGTTTGTCATGCTGTTTGGGCATTTCTCTGTGTGTCTGTATGTGTGTATATTACTAAGAACCTCAAAAATGGTAGCTGTGGCCTCTCTTGATCTCTGAGGGACTCTAAGTATATATTTTGGAGTTGCTACATTTGAATAAATCATATTTATTGATATGGTTTTCTTAAACAGGCAAATTCATAATTGTTGTACAAAATAATTATTTTCTTGTAAGCCAAATTTATGTCAATTATAGTATTTATAGTTTCCTAGGCCACATTTATTACCAGAAAGATTGCTATTGCTAAAGATCACAGAATACATTTTTAAGATTTACTTAATTCCCTTTTG
>NW_007778740.1:0-3244 GCF_000696425.1 Galeopterus variegatus
TCAGCATCTTGGGCACCTGAAGCTATGCAGGAAGAACACATACAAAACCTCCAATTCCTCAGCATGTACCAAATATCACACACATGCAGTTGTATGCCATGTTCTCCAGCCAAAGACCTCTTATCTTTCTCTCTTGGATCTGAGGAGTAACAAAAAAGAACAAGAAAGTGAGCTTTAAGGTTTAATCTAAAAAAGTTAGGAAAATGCTTTCCTTTACATTAGGTACAATCAAAAGGTTAAAGAATCTGAAGCAAGTGTATAGCTAGATGTATAACTTGATTAGCATATCATAACTTTTACTTAGAAAACAAAAGCCCAATTTGATTAAGTAAGTTATCAAGGATCACGCTGTAAAAATATTCAAAACAAATCCAAACCCAGGTCTGACTGATTTAAAGGTTTACATTTTTCCAGTGTGATACATTGTCTGTCTGTGAGGGAGAGTTGGAAACATAAATGTTTATAGACATAAAGTGGAATATTTTAAAATGAGAACTTAGAAGTGGCATGATTATGATATGGAAAATGTCCAAGGTATAACTTGGGAGTATACAGCTGGTGAAGTGAAGGGATAGTTAACAGGTATGGCTACAGACCTGTAAGCACTGCATACTAACTCACATTGGAGGATGGCAGGAGACAGTACAGAAGGAAAAACTGTACATAGACACCAAAGTCTTGAATGAGTGACCGGGAATGATCAGGAGGTCAGAAGGTATTCTCAATGAGGAAGGGTAGTGAGATGTATAGCTAACTGCCTTCATCTTCAAGGACATGTGGGTGTTGTTCCTGTATAAATAAGAGGCTCAGAGAAAAAATCGCAGGAGCTGGATTTGGAGAGTAGTGAGGACACTTACCCCACTCCCAATACTGAGTTGTCTAGCTTGTAAGAGATGAGCAACATAGTTAAAAGACCTACAAGACAGGATGTTTGGAGCTATTTGAGATTCAGTTTAATTAGGGAAATTTAGAAAAGAATGTAAGAATTCTCCACTGCATAAGGATTTCAAAAGGCAAAGAGAAGAGCTCTAGAGATAGGAGAGCTATGGAAGTTGGTTCAACACAAAAGAAAATGGCTGCAAGGACAGAGTACCAATTACTCAAAAAGCTAATATTTGGGATAATGACTAAAGACAACAGGTATTTGAGGCATAAAAGGTTGACTCTGGCAACCTTTTTGTTTTCCCAAAATAAAAGACCTGACAGTTTCCAGGAGCATGAACAGGACCTGTTCTTTTGGGGAGAAATCATAGTCATCACAGATTGATTGAACTGCTAAAAGAATCCAGCAGATGTCAGTAAGCACACAGCAGGATATGTCCCCAGGGGTCCCACAGTGTTGAAGTCCAAAGTAATCCCTGCTGAATCAGGACTGACTCAAGATTACAAAAAAAGCTACTTACAAGATTTTCTGACTAATGTCAAGGACCTTAAAAGCTACTTTTTCAAAATTTTTAGAGTTCTGATAAAACTCTAAAAATTTGTCTTTTGGAATTACAATTTATCTATAAAAACAGTTATCTTTAAGGAAAAAATAGATTATATTTGAATATTAGAGTTCTAGTAGGTCACATTTATAAGTAGCACTTTTCCAAACTTAAAAATTACTCATTGAGGGGGTGAAATGGCAGACTAGAGGAGCCCAACACAAGATTCTCCCACAGAAAGGGACTAGAGAAAAGAAAGGAAGATAAGTATGGGGGACAGGGCCAGTGGGAGAGTGTGGAAGGGCATCAGGATCCTGTTGAGGACACTGTAGAGTATAAAAAACCAAGCAGGGTGGTGTAGAGGAGACAGAGGTACGTGGCTTCAGCCACTACCACATATTCCAAACCAGGATCAGCCAAGAGGAATCCACTGTTGAAACAGGAAAGAATCTGCTGGGCTGTGACCACTTCCAAGAGGTAACACTCCTCCTGCTCCTGCCACAGCCTGCTCCCACCACTATAGCAATTGCCTGTGCCATTTTCTAGTACTAGAGCTGTGGCCCTTCTCCCTGCATAATAGTTCATCCTGCACAGCACACCCCACCACATGACCCATGTCACCTATGTAGCTCCAGCATTCCAGCTCCCTGCATGGCTCCAGCCTTTCAGCTACCTGTGTGGCCCCAGCCACTCAAGTGACCCCAACTGCCCATTGACCAGTGCAGCCCCACCTGCCCACATAAGCCCAGCTGTCTAGCCATGTGTGTGACCCCACCCACCCATATGGGCCCAGCCATCAACCACCCACATGGTCCCAACCACATTGGCCACCTGTGGCCCCAGAGCTCCAGCCACCTACACAGTCCAAGTCACCAAAGCCACCCACATGTCCCCACCCATACACGTTGGTCCAACCATCCAGTGGCCCTAGCCATCCCAGCTGGCTACACAGCCCCCACCCACTTGCATAGACCCAGCTGCATGCATAGCCCCAGCCACAGACATACCTGCCAGCATCACCCAGAAATACTGAGTCTATGCAGAAATACTGAGTCTATCCAAAATTACTGAAACTACTGAGTCTATCCAGAATGAAAACTAAAACACCTCATCCAATGGACAATATATAACAAATCCACAGGAGGGAGTCTCCTTCAAAGCCACTTCAGGGTAATGGAAGTAACCAGTGGATGACAAGGCATCAATGTAGGGATACTAGAAATATGAAAAAATGAGAAAATATGACACTACCAAAGGAACACAGTAATTCTCAAATACTATACCCCATACAACAGGAAACCCTTGCTGTCTGAAAGAGAATTCCAAATAACAACCTTAAAGAAACTCAGTGACATAAAAGAAGACCAGACAGCACAACAAAATGAGAAAATCAATTCAGGACATGAAGGATGAAATTTACAAAGAGATATACATATCATAAAAAAAAATATAGCAGAACTCCCGGAACTGAAGGACTCATTCAATGAAATAAAAACTATAATTGAGAGCATAAGCAGCAGGTAAAAGCAAGCAGAAGAAAGAATTTCTAGTCTTTTTGGAATAACCCAAGCAGACAAAAAAATAAATAAATAAAATGAAGAAAATCTAGGAGACCCAGCAGACCACCTTAAACACACAGACATTCAAATCATGGGTGTTCCAGAAGGGGAGGAGAAAGGAAAAGGCATTGAGAATATATTCAATGAAAAAATAGTGGGAAAGGACTGACCAAGATGGCGACGGGTCTGGAGCGGCTGTGACAGGAGACAGCGCGATCCTGAGAGCTGTGCACTGTGATACCAGAGTATTGATTGCAT